>NW_005842451.1:421553-430799 GCF_000455745.1 Alligator sinensis
TCTGTGAGTGCACAGTGCCTACAATGGACTCCTGGTCTGTGGCTGAAGTCGCTAGGCATGACAGTAATAGTAAATAATTTAATAGTAAATAATTATACTTAGTAAAGTGGCCCCATATATATTTGTTTCAGGGGTGAACCTAGGAAGAGCACTTGTCTTTTATTTGATTCTAAATTACATCTGAACCATTCTGAGGGATCCAGTCTATCACAACCTTGGAGAGCAATGTGGATCTGGAGATTCATACTTTTCAGAAGGCAAGAAAATTAGTTATTGAGGTTAGCAATGGCTGTTAGCCACTCAGTCACATAAGTGATTCCAAGAATCAGAGAGATGCTGTACAAATCTTAGGGCAAAATCCCTTATTTCATAATGAACCCCCTAATTAGCTGTCTAGTTATTGGATCTGAAAAAATAGGTGTTTAATTAAGCTATAATAAATGGCTTTCTAAATTCAACTTGGTGTCCTATTCTACATGGTTATTTAAAAATTAATTGATTGGAGATAAATGTCACAATGAAAACTTTGTAGGTTATTCTTCTGTATTTGAGGTATAACCTGTACTTGGGCTAACGCTGATTAAAGAACCTTCTATGAAACTGTGAATTATATAAATCTAAAACAAAATGTTTTGCAAACAAATGTATACCAGTTTTCCCATATTTACCTCTCCCTTTAATTAAATCCAGTTTTCTGAAGAAGTCGTCTTATTTTGAGAGAGAAATCACAGAAGTTGAACACTACATCAGCTTAGCTTTTTTTGCTTGCAGTAGACTTAAGGTGTTATGTTAGGAATCAGAGCTCCCACGGAAAAGCATCTGTTCTGACAAATTCATTTTAGAAAAAAATGGGAAAAAATGATGAAATGTTTTGACATTTTTCCCAAATGAAATATTTTGATTTTCATTTTTAAATGATTTTTTGCTTTAAAATGTGAGCTGCCATATTTCTTAAAATAAAACAGATTGAAATCAAAACAAAGCCTTTTGAAACCGTCAAAAAGATGTATTTCAACCTGAACCAAAAATTTGGGGGAGCAGAGGCAGGACTTCAGCTCCCACTCCTGTGTGGGATACAGGAATATTTTAACACTGTATTCAAAGTGCCCTGTCACTGGCAGGGCAGTTTCTACTGGAATAATCAATTTTCCCCCTAACGGTTTTAGAGCACACTTTGATCTTTCTGGCTTCATCCCCACAAGCAGAGGTGTGAGATTGCCACGGGGAAAAAAAGTAGAGTCACAAATTTAACTCCACTGCTTTTTGCCCCAGTGCATGCCTCTGAACATGGGGTTAACAAAGGGGAAAAATGCTTCAGATGGGGTTGGGGAGGCTGGGGCCAGCACCTGGGCAGCAACAATCTGGGCACGCAGAGCCTAGCCAGCAACTGGAGTATGGCTCTGGCAGCCAGGCTCCATGTGCAACCCAACTTTTTCCTGGCACAGGGGGTTTTTTTGACACGGGGATCTCCTGGTGTTTAAAACACCTGGCATGCTGCAAATTAGCAGCGTGGTGAACAACTGCATGTGTGATGTATGAAGTTTGCTGTGCTGCAGAAAAATCTGTGGCATTGCATGTACCTGATCATCTGGATGCACCCTCTTTGTTTACGCATGAATTTAGTTCTTTTTCTGGATACCACTGGAATGAATTTTCTATCTCACTTTCAATGGCTTTCATTTGATTTAATCAGTCTGCATCTTTGGTGACTTCAGTATCCTAGAACAATAAGCAGAGTAATTGAGAATGATCTGAGAAGCCTGTATCAGATGAGAAATAAGCAATTTTCAGATGAATATCTCATGAAGGCACAATTTAGATCAAGACCCTCTAAATGACACTTTTGCCATAGCAGCTGAATTGTTCGCAAGCCGGTGAGCTCCTATGTATAGACCCTTCAGCTAAGCTATCCTGGTTCTGCAACTCTCTGCTCTGTAGCGATGTGAGTGGCCTCCCTCAGACAGTGGGTGGCCATCTATAGACCTCATTCTTGGACCTTCACAGTGCATTCCTGGGCCTGGATGGCTCATTCAAGTGCAGCAGTAGCTCGAGTGCAAGCAGTCACCACCCTGTCCATTCTAACACACAACATTGAGGATCCCCTTTGTTCCTCATTTCACTGGCACCATCCATGCACATTTCCAGTGCTCTGCAGGTGTCTGGATCAACATCCTGAATCCAGCAGCTCGGGCTCCATGACTGGGCCTCCTGTGCACAAATGCACATACTGAAGACAAGAGAGACACCGAGGGACCAATTGCGAGTCCCCTGTCCAGAATTTTTCTCCCCACCCAGGGCTGGAAACTGTGCAGCTGCTCACAGCCTGGCACCAGTCATGTCATGCAACACCTGCATCCTGCCTCCCAGCTAGAAAAACCCAGATGCCTGGGATCCATCTCCCTGCTTTGAGCTTAGAGGACTGTGGACCTGCGTGTCAGGGCCCAGACGGATATGTCTTCTCCAGTTCTCTGGGAGGAGAGGGAGAGAGGCAGGGAGTGGAAGGGTTTTTACTAGGGGTATTTTTTCTCATTCTTGCTGTGGCTTACCTGCAACCATGCTCATACCTAGGTGCTCTGTCAAATGGTAACTGATGGTGTGCCAGTGCAACCCATAGTTGTGAGCGTTGCTTATACCTCAGATGCGGGGCTTGAAAAAAGCTTTCAGTGTCTTTCGGGGTATTTTAGGATGCATATTTGCACTAGGTGGATCTACGTCAACATGCTGGCCTCTCTCAGGAAAGCAGTGCGACCTTGAGGGATGGGGTGGGCAGTTTTAAGCAGATTTATGGTTACACTCAATGCAGACTGGTAAAAACAGGAGAGAGTAACAAGCCTGGTACTTCATCTTCATTCCAGGCCAGTGGTATGGGGGGTTGGGAAGGAAAGGGTCTTTTAAAAGCACAAAGGCAGTGGGGAGCATCAATAAATCAGTATCATGAGTTTTCCACTTGGACAATTGTTGAGCCAAGAGCACACTGAATATCAGAGTAGGCAACCACATCCTTCCCCATGAGCATACTCCAACCTACCGAGGAGTCACATTAAACTGTTCCCTCACCTATAAACATTCAAAAGGTCACCAGTAGATATTTAGCCTTAAGACATTTAGTCAGCATGACATAGGGGACCAACTTCAGTGTGCTCAGAACCACCACACTTGAAATGGTATATGCCCCAAGAGATTACTGTTCTCCTGTGTGGTCCAGAAGATAGTGCACTAAAAAGTCCGACACTGTACTTAACAGTGCACAGGGACTCATAACTGGCTACACAAATTATACACACATACGGATGTATTCCCTGCACTATGGGGCATTAGGCCAAGTAACATAAGAAGACAGACCCTAACTGGTCCCTGGTTGTCAGGTTTCTGGGCCCCTGGAGAGGCCAGCAGGCCACATACAGTAGCTTTGATAAAGAGTGGGGTGAATGGAAATGAAATGATTGTTCAAAGTAATCCAGTCTGGAATCTATTCCTACAGCATTTTATATCAACACCAAATGAGTCTCCCACTGGGCACAACCTTGACAAAGAAGTGTAGGTCAAGCTGAACAGGCTGAGATCTGGATACAGATGCTTCAAAACAACACTGTTCAAGATGAACATCTTGGACAGTCCCTTGTATGAATGCAATGTCCAGCAAACAGCACAGCATTTAATGAAAAATTTCAATCTTTAAAAATGCCCAGATGAGGAAGATGGAATCCACACATTTAGCAATAATTGCAGACAGTGGGTCATACCTTGCTGGAGGGCACAAGAATGGGAGGTCGGAGCCGGGGCGTCGCCACTTCAGGTCACAGGGCTTGTGAGTAGGGTTAGCACAGCACTCGGGCAGAGGAGGCAAGCTCTAACTTAGGCTAGACCAATGCCCCATGATCGGGGTTGAATGACATGCTGCAATACTCCATGGGATGTTGGTGGAATGTAATGTACTATGAGTTATAATGGGCTTCAGGAGGTCATCTAGTCCAATCCCCTGCTCAAAGCAGGACCAGCCCCAGTTAGATCATTTCAGCCAGAGCTTTGGCAAGCCAGGCCCTAAAAACCTCCACGGATGGAGATTCCACCACCTCCCTGGGTAACTGTTCCAGTGCTTCACCATATTGAGAAAGTATACAATCTAAGCTTCCCTTCTTGCAATCTGAGACCATTGCGCTTTGTTCTGTCATCTGCCACCACTGAGAGCAGTCTAGCTCCATCCGCTTTGGAACCACCATTCAGGTTGTTAAAGGCTGCTATCAATCCCCCCTCCTCATTTTTCTCTTCTGCAGACTAAATAAGCCCAGCTCCCTTAATCTCTCCTCAAAAGTCATTTGCCCCAACCCCCTAAACACTTTTGTTGCCCTCTGCTGGACTCTCCCCAACATGTCCATATCCTTTTTGTAGTGGGGGACCCAAAAATGGGCACAGAACTCCAGCTGTGGCCTCACTAGTCCTGAATAGAGGGGAATAATTACTTCCCTCAATCTGCAGCAGTGCTTCTACTAATGCAGCCCAGTATGCCATTAACATTCTTGGCAACAAGGGCACGCTGTTACTTCGTATTCAGCTTATTGTCCACCATGACCTCCAGGTCCTTTTCTGCAGAGCTGCTGCTTAGCCGATTAGTGCCAAGCTTGCAGCAGTGCAAGGGATTCTTTCTTTCTAAGTGCAGGATTTTGCACTTGTCCTTCTTGAATCTCATAAGGTTTCTTTTGTCCCAATCCTCCAATTTCTCAAGGTCACTCTGAATCCTAGCCCTACCCTCCAGCTTATCTACTACTTCCCCAGTGTCATCCACAAACTAGTTTAGGGTGCACTCTTTACCATCTTCCAGATCATTAATGGAGATATTGACCAAAACCAGCTCCAGATCTGCCCCCGGTGCACTCCACTGGACTCCCTTGGCACACTCCAGCTGCCAACTAGGCCTTGAGCCATTGATCACTACCCGTTGAGCCCGATGATCCAGCCAGCTTTCTATCCACTTTACAGTCCATTTATCCAACCCGTACTTTCTTAGCTTCCTTGCAAGGAAGCTGTCAGAGATCTTGTTAAAGTGAAGTTATATCACATCCACTACCTTCCCCACATCCACAGAGCCAGTCATCTCATCATAGAAGGCAATTAGGTTGGTTCGTTACAATGCTTAACCTGCAGTGCTGAAGTCTGATACCACATCCATCCGGGTTATCTTAGAGCGGGATCCACCATTTTTACAGCACTCTATGTGCCCTTACCATCTGTTCAGTTCTAGCTATGGAGCACTTTCTGAGTGCTTACTGCAGAAGTGTAACTTATGTACCTAATTTACAAACTCCTTAGAAAATACTCATAGTAGCTATAATAGAAAGTGCTTTTGTGAGTTACAATACCAAGTACTGTTCTGTAATGTACAGCCGAATAACAGAATCATAGAAAGTTATGGTTGGAAGGGACCTCAGTGCCACGTCCACACAAGTGTGGATGTTTGGTTCACCGGGGACAAGTAGCTGAGGTGAACCTTGCACCACAGCTACTTCTCCCTGGGGAATACCTGTGCCATGTGCACTTTGGTATGCGGCACGTTAAACCGGGGTTGGTAGGGGAGGCTGAGGCCAGCAGTGTGCTGGCCCCAGCAGCCTTACCTGGGGTCCTGGGGACCTCCCAGGTCTGCAGCAGCAGCAATCTTACTGGGCGGAGCCTGGCTGGCCACCGCCACAGTGCTGCTCTGGGCAGCCCAGCTCCACTTTTCAGCAGCATGCACTGCCTGTGGGTGCTGTGCTTCAGTTTTCTTTTCTGTGGTTTTTTTTGTACCCTGGGTATCCAAAAAACCTGTGGGGGAAAAAAAGAAAAACAGTGCACACATGGGCAGTGTACCCATTCGGGACAGAGAACACCTGAATGTGCAGTATGTGGCACAGCAAACATGTTTGTGCCGCCACATACCACACAGCGGTGCTCATCTTGATGCACTCCAGGAGGTCATCTAGTCCAACTTCCTGCTCAAAGCAGGACAATCCCCAACTAGATAATCCCATCCAAAGCTTTGTGTAGCTGGGTTTGGAAAGCCTCTGAAGATAGAGCTTCCACCACCTCTCTGGGTAACCTGTTCCAGTGTTTTACTACACTTTTAGTGAGATAATTCTTCCTAATATCTAACCTAAACTTCCCTTGCTGCAACTTGAGCCCATGGAGCCTTTTTCTGTCATCTGCCACCACAGAGAACAGTCCAGCTCCATCCTCTTTTGAACCCCACTTCAGGTATTTGAAGGCCGTTATTAAATCCCCTCTCAGTCTTCTTTCCTCCAGACTAAATAAGCCCAGTTCCCTCAGTCTTTCCTCATAAGTCATGTCCCCTCAAGGCATCTCACCATTTTTGCTGCCCTCCACTGGACTGTCTCCAATTTGTCCACATCCTTTCTGTAGAGGGGGAACCAAAACATCACACAGTACTCCAGATGTAGCCTCACCAGGATTGAATAGAGGGGAATAATCACTTCCCTTAACCTATTGGCAACACATCTACCAATGCAGGCCAGTATGACATTAGCCTTCTTGGCAACAATGGCACACTGCTGGTTTATATTCAGCGTATTGTCATTGTACCCCAAGGTCCTTTTCTGCAGAGCTGCTGCCCAGCCAGTCAGTCCCCGGCCTGTACTGGTGCATAGGACTGTTCTGTCCGAAGTTCAGGACTTTGCATTTGTCCTTGTTGAACCTCAGGAGCTTCCTTTTGGCCCAATCCTCCAATTTGTCTAGGTCACTCTGAATCCTAGTCCTACCTTCCAGCATATCTACTACTCCCCCCAGCTTGGTGTTATCAGCAAACTTGCTGAGGGTGCACTTTAAGCCATCTTCCAGGTCATTGATGAAATCATTGAACAAAACCTGCCCCAGGAGTGACCCCTGGGACACTCCACTTGATGCCAGCTGCTAACCAGACATTGAGCCATTTCTTGCTACTCTCTGAGCCTGATGCTCCAGCCAGTTTCTATCCACCTTAGAGTCCATTCATCCAACCTGTACTTCCTTAGCTTGCCTGGGAGATTGTTGTGGGAGACCGTATCAAAAGCCTTGCTAAAATCAAGGTACCCCACATTCACCGGTCTCCCTGCATCCGCAGAGCCAGTCACCTCATCATAGAAGGCAATCAGGCTGGTCATGCATGACTTGGGACTGAGGTAAGACTGACTGGTCTGTATTTCCCCTCATCCTCCTTTTTCCCTTTCTTAAATACGGTCACTATGCTTGACCTTTTCCAATCATCCAGAACTCCTCCTGATAGCCATGAGTTTTCAAAGCTGATGGTCAATGGATCTGCAATCACATCAGCCAACTCCCTCAGCACCCTCAAGTGCATCCCATCTGGCCCAATGGACTTGTACACATCCAGCTTTTATCAGTTGTCCCTAATCTGTTCTTTCACTAGTGTTGGCTGCTCACCTCCTCCCCAAACTGTGCTGCCCACTGCAGTAGTCTGGGAGCTGACCTTGCCAGTGAAGACTGAGGTGAAGAAGGCATTGAGCACTTCAGCCTTTTCTGTGTCTTCTGTCACAAGGTTGCCTCCCCCATTCAGTAAGGGACCCACGCAACTCTAATTGTGCTTTGGCCTTCTTGACTTCTCTGCATGCCGGAGCAATGCTTTTATACTCCTCCCTAGTTATTTGTCCAAGGTTCAACTTCTTATAAGCTTCCTTTTTGTGATTTAGTTTACTGAACAGTTCCCTGATAAGCCAAGCTGGTCTTCCACCATACTTGCTGATCTTCCTGTGCATTGGGATAGTTTGTTCCTGCACTCTCAGCAGTCAGGTTTCTTTAAAGTACAGCCAGCTCTCCTGGTCTCCTTTCCCCCTGAAGATTAACTAAAAGCAATAACATTTTGATTTAAAAACATAACTGAGCAATTCTATCCACTCCCTCAGAGAAACTCAAAAGTAGACACAGTAGGGAAATAAAATGTTAACAGCAGATATGTAGGCAAGACCACTCATGGCTACCATATCTTTTATAGCATCTGGTTCATTGTGCAGTGATAGGTATTTATGGAGAGTGGACAGAGAGGAAAATAGCACAAGTAAATGACAGCATAGGACAGAGCTAGGGAAACAAATGGAGAAGTAGGAGAATGGAGGGAACGACAGAGATTAAAAGTTGTACTTACAATACAACTATAACATAAGCTGAAAGAAGACATGCAATGAAGGGGCAGAGGAAGGACATGAAGAGAGACAAAAGAATCAATACTGGTAAAGGACCAGATCCTCAGTGCTAGCTCACCTTACAGAAAAGTTGTCTTAAAGTGTGCAGCTTAAATTTTCCCCTATATTTCTATGCCATTCAGTCCCGTTATTGCTATGCAGGAGACATGTTTGGAATCAAGAGGGTTTACTTGATCCTTGTTGGTCATAATAATCCTAAAAGGCTTCTCTAAATTAAACAGGTAGTCATTTCACACCTACCAATGGCAAGTGATTAAGGAAGCAGGAAGGTGGCCTATAGACGTTGCATCTTATTTTGAAGTTCTGGTTCACATCCACTTGCTAATTTAATTAACACTATGGTAAAAATTAAAACACTACTAGTAGATGACGTCTTCAGTTTATACAACCATTTTCCGATCTGACTGTTGGAAAAAGCAATAATTACAACTGCTTCCAAACATTCTTAATTGGCAGTGATCAGTATTCCCTACACTGAGACAAAAACCTCTATTCAAAGATAAAAGGGAATGTGTTTTGAAATTTGCATCCATTTGTGTGTTTAGAAGAATGTTAATTGGGAAGGTGCTGAAACTAACAATTCCCTGAGACCACTCATCCCATGAATTTTGTAGAAATGTGAGCATAAAATACATCCTTGGCACTGGAAACAGGACCTGGCAAAGATACAACTTTTTAAGATGTGGCGTTAGTATTCAGGACAAGACAATAGCACAACGCATTCAGTGACAACAGAATATTTTACAGCACTGTTTGTGATTACTTAAGCACCCAGGTAGAGAAATGGCATGTTGGCTTCTTTGCTACAGTTTTATTTGAGGAGTCAGTTGGAAACAAAGGTAGATAGAAATGACTTTTCATGTTCTACTGCATTGGAAATGTATAAGGAAACTGGACAATAATGAGATCTAATCAACTTTGGGACTGATTTATTTAAAGGATTTTGGTGAAGCTACAAGGAATCGCTGTCCATAGATTCATACACGTTAGGGTTGGAAGGGTCCTCAGTAGGTCATCGAGTCTGCCCTGGCCAGGAAAGAGGGCTGGGGGCAGACGACCCCAG
>NW_005842451.1:430830-431534 GCF_000455745.1 Alligator sinensis
CCAGCTAGGTGTTTGTCCAGTCTCCTTTTGAAGACCCCAGGATAGGGAAGAGCACCGCTTCCCTTGGGTTATGATGCCCAGGTTATTAAGTCTATAGCCACTAAAATTGTGTCTAAAATTTAAAATATATTAATTCCTGATAGCTTTCTGTGCATTACTTAATGAGTTTAAGTATACGTATAAGTGTATACAGTGTAAGCCACTATGCGAAACGCAGGCCAGAGATATAACTTTACACTTTTGACCATGGTGGTGTTGGGGAGCAGGAGGGGAAAGCAAAGAGGGAACAAGGGAGCACTTACTTCCTTGTGCAGGCTGTAGCAGTGGCACAGGCTGCTACTGCCTTGGTGCCGACTCCTCCAGCATGGGCTGAAGTGGTGGTTCAGACTCCCTGGGGGCTGCCATTCTGGTGCCCCTCCTGAACAGGCACCTGGGTCTAGTGCTAGTTACCCTCACTTCTTCCCAGGTTACACTACTGAAATAGGCAGCCATTTCAACCATGTAGATCCTCTTGATTGCTATGGGACAATGCTTAAACTAAATTAAGCATGCTAACTCACCCATGCTAGAACAGCACGACGGAACTGTTTGCATTCTATATAGGTTTGTTACCTTGTTTTTAAGGAGGTGAGAATAATTTATAACTAGCTGATTGCACCTCAATAAAGATTGCTACCTTGCTGTCAATTATGTGCTGTAGGGAA
>NW_005842451.1:431565-478970 GCF_000455745.1 Alligator sinensis
CTCAGTCCTAGAGGTTGCCTGATTGCTTTATATGTCCATGCCTTTCAGACAATTTCCTGGCTGCCAAATGAGCCCACCCTGTGTGCCTTAAATTGCGTTTTTATAAACTTGTCTCTAGTCTAAAGAGGGCGCTCTGCTTTTATCATTTGCTAAACTAGTCAAGTTGTGTTACAGCCTTGGAGGGGTAGGGGGCTCAATTAGTCAAGCATGTGTTAAAGATGGTGCCTAAACTAGATTTGTAAAAAAACCATTGGTACGCGTTAGCTAAACTCACTCCTTTAAATCTTAATCTGGGCATTAGCCTCTGAATGGATTGGACTGCCTGGTTAAAGACTTCCCATCACAAGAATGCACAGCATTTATGACAATAAACAAAGCTAATCTAAAATTTATACCAAGTTAACATTAGTTTGTAGAAATCACTGTCAGCCTCATGATCAAAGGGACAAATTCAAAGCTTTCTTTTATCTTGCATATTATATAAGGAATACACTAAAATAACAGCCTTACAGTCACGGTAGATAGGAAATTCAAAGCACAATGGAAGAGAGAGCTCAAAGTAAAAAGAGGAGAAAATACAATGAATCTTTTTACTCTAATTATGATTCTTTTTACAGATTATGTTAATTTCTGTACTGAATTCCTTAACCAAACATTTAGGGATTGAATCAGAAACTAGATATTTGTTTAACTTAAGTGGCAGGGTGTTTAGTTTGCCCACAAACTTTGAGACATAGATTGAATGAATATTTTTTCCTATGGCTCAATTTGGTATAGCAGCTTTAAAACACAGGTTTAATTTTGTTTTTCATATAAGAGGCAATATAAACCTACATTTTCAAAGAGACGTTTAAGGAAACAGTCATTGGGACCATTGGGATCAGTGTGGTCAATTCTAACGCTTATTTTTACAAAGCTGAATATAGGTCTTTCATTATATCCAGGCACATAATGATGTTTTTTTCCAACTTTTATTTTGGACCATTCAGGATTTGTGATGTCCCCCCGCACAGGAATTATACAATCATAGAAGGGATCTCACAAGTTTGTCTAGTCCAACCCCTGCTCAAGGCAGGATTATCCCTGACTAAAATGTCCTAATCAATCTGCTCTTGAAAGTTTCCAGGGATGGAGATTTCACAGTTTCTCTAGGCAGCTTGTCCCAATATCTGACCACCCTCATAGTCAGAAAGTTCCTCCTAATTTCCAACCTAAATTGCCTTTGCTACAGCTTAAATCCATTGCTCCTAGTCCTGTCCCTGTGGCCACAGAGGTAAACCAATCTTTATCCTTTCCATAGTTACCTTTCAGGTACTTCCACACTGTTACCAAATCCCCCCTCAGCTTTTTCTTACCCAGACTAAATAATCCTAGTTTTTTCAGCCTTTTCTCATAAGCCATGCTTCTCATGCCCCTAATTATTTTTCTTGCTCTCAGCTTGACTCTTTCCAATCTCTTCACATGTTTCAACCTATCCACAATCCAAATCCTTATCGAAACAGCTTGATCATACCAGAATTTCTTCAAGAGTAGCCCCAAGGAGTTATAAGGTATGGAAAGTTTGAAGGTGAAAAAACAAGCTGCTTTTGAAGTGCGGAGCCCAAACCTGGATGCAATACTCCAGGTGAAGCTAGTGCTGAACACAGTGGAAGAATTATTTTCCTTGATTTGCAAATGAGAGTCCTTGTAATACAACCCATTATTCTGTTTGCCTTTTTTTTGCAGCAAGAGCGCACTGCTGGCTGGTTCATACTCATCTTATGGTCCACTGTAACCCCCAGTTCCTTCTCCGCAGTACTGTAGCCTGTCATTTTCCAATCAGTCCCCACCAATGATTTTAATTGATTGTAAATGAATGGTAAATGTGTCTTTATTGTTATTTAAATGTTTATCTTGCACATTCTTATACACATGCTTACTTTTATTCATAGGTACAGTCCTCTGGAAATCAAAGTAAGTGTATGCAAAACTGGGGCATTAGCAAATTTAACAGAAAACATTTCAGTTTTTGTTCTTTCAAACCTTAAAAAAAAAATCAAACATTTCAATATAAGGAAAATTTTCTGTGAAAAAAAATACTTTTAAAAGGCCATTTGCATCACAAAATATTTTGAAATGAAGTATTTGATCAGGCCCTGTTGTTACATGTCAATGCAGTCTAATTTTCTTTCTAAACTTTAGTCTGAGAATAGAGGCCAATACACCTAAAAATATTTTAAAAATTATATAGTCCCCTCCTGTTCCAACTAAAGTCAGTGGCAAAAAAGTCTATAGTGAAATCAGTAGGATCCCAGCTGGGATTTCTACCTAGCCACAGTCCAAATCCTTATTGAAACTGCTTGATCATACCAGAATTTCTTCAACAATAACTCCAAGGAGTTATAAGGTATGGAAAGTTTGAAAATGAAAAAATCAAGTTGCTTTTGAAGTAAGGAATCCCACCCCTCCCCCCCCGCCTTACTTTTTTAGGAAAAAGTAAAAATTATAAATTTCTGGTAATCATCTGCTAACCTGTAAATGCACAGATCATTTATCTGTTTGTTTTTAAACTCTGCAGAGATAGTTATTGCCTTAAGAATAATTCTGTTACTTTTCTAGCCAAAGCAGTTTTCCAAGGCAAAGTTAAAGGAATGCTTTAATAGGCTTTTATAAGAGAAGCTGCCACCTCTATGCAATGTCAAAGGAAATAAACATCCCCATCAGTTCAGATGATGTCTGGTTAGACTAACATTTTACAGTTAATGACTGCATTCACAGCTACTTACAATCAACCCGTAACATTCTATTAGCATTGCAAGGTATTTCACCAGTTGGCGCAAAACCCTGTTTTGTTTCACTAGGGTAAGTGGATTTGGAGGTAGAAGAGGTTGTATATGTAAATCATTTGTGAAGTAGATGAAATCTGTCCTCCTGGATAAGGAATAGCAACAAATGGCACTGATGCATTGCTACATCCTTGGAGCTGTGGTCGATTCCATGGGTGTTGCAAGCCCATTAGATGTCTATCCAGGAGTTGATCAACGGATTTCTAAAACTTTGGATTCATCAGTCTTTTCTCAACCCAAATCTATATTTTTTTAAAGATTTCCTAAATATCCCAGCAGAAGTGTTTTACCTTCTGTCTCAAATGAACCATTTTGTTACATTTGGGAACTTCCTCTTTTGCTTTGAAAACATGGCCTGAACTTCAGTAGTATCATTCTGGATATTAACATACACTAAACCACTGCAACCACTGGTCCAGATGTATTATGTTTCATTTAGTGGCTTGTTTAAACAGGATATGAATCTCTTTAGCTTAATTAGCTCAAGGCTACTGGGAAACTTACCCCAGGCATTGGCTTAGCGAGAGGGACGGCATGGAAAAAAATGCTGGCAGCAGCTGGAAGTGACCACTGCCCTTGTGTGTCACCCAGCTGCATTATTATGCCTCTGATGCATCTATTATAATCACTGCCTAATGGAGCCAACCCTAGAATCCAAGAAATACAGAAGAAAATTCTGGGATTGATTCCCATGGTGAGCCCACGATAATAGTCCTTAAATCTGCATAGGTGCTTACAGGAAAACCTAAGCTTCACCATAAATGGTCTGGTATTTTGAGGCATGCTTTCTTCAGTAAACCTCTGCCTTCAAAATTTTTGTGTCTTGTTGTACATTAACTTATATCAATACTTAATGTTAATGGGATGTTATATATTCTATACCCAGCACTTCAGGACTATATGTTTACCATAAAATGTTAGTGGAAGATGCAGTGTGAAATAATGAGAATGTCTGTTTTCATTCAAGTCAAACACATGCAAAATCACTAATCACTAATACATGCAAAATCACTAATACTGCAGTCATTCTATAAATGGTGCTAACAATCTAGAAGTAAATAATCTCACCACACATTTCTAAAAGATGCTTGATAAAGGAACAATGTCCCTTAATTAAAACAGCCCACAGCTAGGTGCAAATGGACTTAGCTTTCCAAGATTTGCAAATAATAAACACACTATCAGTCTCCAAGCTTGGGCTGTTCATTATGTTCTGTATTTGTTTAATACTTGTCCTTTAATCATAAAATGAGGGAGTGCTGAGCTGCTTCACAGGGGATGAAACCTATCTTTTAGTCCACATGTTTAGTCAACCCTTGGGCTCAAGATGGATAATATGTGAAGGTTTTCTGCATCCCAGATGTCCCAGATGATATTTACACATATCACTTAAAATATCTGTGCTTTAAGGGTTTTTTTAAATATTTGCATTACTTAAATAGCCAGACAGCCAAATCAAAATTCAGTGTTATAAGGCCAGGTCAGCATCGTGGGTGCAGCCAGTGCCAATCAGAGGTTCAGGGTATTTCATCCTTCCCTGGCTCCAGCTGATCCTAGTATAGGGCAACCAGGGTGGTGACAGGCTGTACCCACTCCAACTTTTAAAATCTCATATCTGCCTGTGTACCAGGTAAGCTTCCCCAGCCACTTATACTTCAGTTCCTAGTAGTGTCAGCCCCGGTTGTGCTACATAAACTTGTGAGTTTTGTCCCAAAGCTTTATACAAGCTAGAAGTTTCATTGTTTTTAAAAAATTCAGATTTTCACATTATGTTAGAGAGATTAGGCTGAATATAACTGACCCTAATCAAGGATTGACAGGTGGAATGCAAAATTAACTGGAAGCGTTTTCTCATAGGTTCATTTCTAAAAAAGGAAAAAAGTGATATTTTGCATTGGCCCACTGATTCTCAACCAGGATGCTATGACACCCTGGGGTATGATGAGATCCTTTGAAGGGTGGTGCAAGGTGTGAAGAGATTAGCAAGGTGTGAAGACAGATGAACAGGAAAGCTCACCCCTGCCTTCATTGCCCAGTCCCCCTGTAAGGAGGTAAGCAGTGAAATAAATGGGGTGCTGCTGAATTAAAAAAATATATGGAGGGGTGCCCAAAGCCTAAAAAAGGTGACAGCCACTGTACTAGCCTGAGAAGGGATTCTATCAATGGCATCCCAACAAGAAAATCTCATTTTTGTTCACCTACTTGGAAGGCATGTATGGATGGATGGCATGTTTTGATTTAGCAGAACTTCTTGGAAGAACAGGGGAAAAGAAGAATGATTAAGGCCCAGGGTTTTTGTCATGATGTGTGTTCTCCCACTGAGGGAAAAACCTACCTCTGGACTGGGACTTCAGTTTTAAATTTGATATTTATTTGTTCAATGCAGCTACCACTAAAAATAATTTGGAAATAGAGGAAGAGAAAAAAATGGCAATGGCAACCAAGAAGGGCAGTGTAGGGTGAAAGCCAGGTAGATCATTCTAGTTTATTCAGTGAGGCTGTTGAACACTTCTTGGTCGTTTTGATCAGTAGGGGAAGAGGGGGGAGTGGGGAGAGTGGCTGGAGCAGTAGCCTGGGGAGGGAAAGGCTGCACTGTCCTCATCAGCACTGCCCCATGTGCTGTGGCTGCACAGATGTGTGAAGTTGCCCTGCTGCCCCTTTGGTTCTGATGCCTTAGGGTTGTGCACTTATTAAACTCCTCTGGTGTTACTTGTCAGAGAGGTAAGGTCTTAACAGATCTAGGAATGAGATAACAGATGTTTTTAAGCAACTGTGTATGTTGACATGGGTGGGAAATGAAGGGGCTGTTAGGGCTGGCATCAACATACACAGGAAGTGATGAGGAAGGCATGTGTTTCAGAGGTGTAGGCCAGGAGCTGAATGATGAAGGGTTTTGAAAAGAAAAGACCAAAAGTTAAATTTGGTAAGCAGAGCTCTGAGGAACTAGCAGAAGGATTTGGAGGTGGGAATGCAGCTGGAGCTCTGCATGTGTACCTCTGATTATTTTACTCAATACCAAAATGTGTAGTAGGAATGTACTCAAAGCCATTAACAGTTCTGCATAGGCTCAAAGGGCCTCCCAGTCAAGGATTTCTCGGCTAAAAAGGTATGCCTCCCCAAACACAGTTTTGCCCTTAACTGTTTACATGCACACCCAGTTAATGAAAGCATTTCAGACATCCCCAAATTGCTTGCCAAGAAGTGAGGAGTTACACAATGTGAGAGGTAGGCAAATTGTGAATCTAACGTAATTTATTGTGACTTAGCCATTTACATGGGTGCCAGTCTTGCTTCTGTTCCCATCACCTGCCACAGGCATAGTTCAAGGGTGCAGATAGGACAGGTTTTGTATATATTTTGCACTAAATCAATGTGCACATTGGGAGAAGGTGACTAGAAATCCAATGAAATATATAAGTTGTTCAAAAAGGTTTATGAACATAGTTAATCACCACAGAACATTATCAGCCATTTGTGTTACTTAGTAACAGAACTTGTGGCTCTACTGTGCAAATTTAAATAATGATTAATCCCCCACCTACACAAAATAAGATAAATAAATAAATAATGAATTTAGCTAAAGAGATGGTATTGTAGGAGCAACAATTCAGATATTTAAAATTCATGACCAAAGATTAAGTTATGCTAAGAAGGAATGTCCTTTATCACATAATCAGGGTTGGGTAGGAGTAAGGCTTTTCTGATATTGTGATTAATTCTGGAAAAAAAAGAAAAATGAGACCTGGATTTATTTAGTGGAAATGTTTAGAAGGTTGAGGCTCAAGAGATTTTATTTTTCTAATGCTTTAGTGACCTTCATATGTAAAACCCTGAACTTGAGCCAAAAAAAAAGGGTCTTGTTTCTTTCTTGTGTTTTCTTTTTTAATTTTGATGCCTGAGTAAGATACAGCAACACATCCCAAGATAAACACACTTTCCTATTATTTGCAACCATAGTCAGTGTTTTAACACTATAAGCAAAAAATAGATAAATTATGAAACTATTTTAAGATATCACATATAAAAAGCAGCTCATTTTATCTAACAAAAGATATTGAGAACCCATTGATTACTGCCATCCACTGAAAGAAAAGGTGGATACAAAGTCAATGTGCTGTCTCCAAGTCAGAGAGAAAATTCCTAGCTCAAAGCTAACAAGTAACTTCCATAAAGTCTTTAAACCCTCCTATTTCTGTTTAATTTAGTGCCCTGAAAAAAATCACTTTGCCTTCAACGATGATTAAAAAATGGACCCGGGGAAGGGAATATGAGGAAAATCCTCCTCCACAGACTAAGAAAGCGTTATAGGAGCTGACCCACAACATTCATCTGCTTCACCTACCATCTAATCACTATGATATTTAATTGTGGTTCTGGTGTTCAGTAGCAGTGGCATTCAGTTATGGATGCATAATGGGTGTGTTCTGCAGGATATTGGATGCAGAAAACATGCATAAAAAAGCATAATTTCCTTGGGTATCCCTATCTAATCTGTCTAGTAGAACTTATAATTTATCCAGGTATTTCTGGAGTTGAAGGCAGGCAAGTCTCATGGCCATATTATCATTGAACCAACAAAAAAAGGGTGTTCTGTTAAACTTGGTTTTGAGAAGCAGCTGTCAGGAGCCAGGGCAGTAGGCAGTCTAAATTGTCCCCAGCTGGTTACCGCAGTGGGCCTGACTGCCAGTAGCCTAACTACTTCCAGTTGGCCCCAGTTGCCGAGATGGTAGGGCTGCCTGCTTATTAGCAGCAGCTTTTTAAGTCCCGCTGGCAACTCTCTCTAGCCTTGACTTTCCAGCTTCAGGTTCTTAGTTTCCTTGTTCCTTCCTGTTGATTCCTAGTTGCCTGTCCTGAGTTCTGCCTGTCTGGTCCTAGTTTCCATAGGTCTTGTTTGTTGGCCTCATGCTTCGTGGCTTCATACTTGTCCATGGTTTCTACCTGCTGACTCCTTGTTCCACACTTCAGCTCGAACCCCTTTATTTCAAACAGACTTGCTGATTCCTGACTCTAGTGCAGACCCATTTTCTAATGGTCAGCTCTTAGCTTCTGCCATTAGTTCAGCAATTGCCCACATCCTGGTTTTGCAGCCAGGTCCTCTAAACCTTGACTGATGACTGGGTCCCTGTTCCATGCTCCTGACTCTCCTGGTTACTGGTTATGCCTGGGATGACTGCCTATGTCTTGGTCTGCTGTAGACTTCAGCCTCCTGACCCACCTCCTCCTGGTCCCCTAGTTCTAGTTGGGACCCTTGTTTCTTATCCCTGTCAGTTCATGATCCCCTGGGGTTTGCCCTTGTAGGGTCAAGCTCCAGATGCCTATGTCCCAGTTACATCCCTGGCACTAGTGAGGACATTATATAAAGAACTCGTTCCTATATGAAAAAAACCTTAGATTAAATGATCAATGGTTGATTGTATTTAAATCAAATACATAAACAAAAGTCAACTTTTAACTAAGGGGAAACTGAGGCATTAAAGCAAAGCATAGCAAATTTAACTGAAGTTAGGAAAAGGCTGAGAATGTCTTTGTCAAGAGTGCAAAAGCTACCTAGACCTTCAGAAGGGAAAGGTCCCTTCCTGCGAAGATGTGTAGGGCAGAGCTCCAAACTTAATAAGATTTATAACCCACCTCACAAAGGATATTGGGAGTTAGAAAATGGCTTAGAACGAATGGAGAAAAGGTCTGAGCAAGCAGAGAAAACAGCAATTTGCAGTTATGTAAGACATTTGGGGAGGTTAGGGGATGGTTAGATCACATTAAAAATAGCCACCTGATGTAAGATAAGTGGGGAAGGCGGGGGACTAGTAGGAAGGGGTGGGGAGATTGAGGGACAAGCAGGCTCAAGGGAATCAGGGGGGTCTACAAGGGATTGTGGGGAGGGTTGCTGAGATCCAGGAATGAGCAGCACGATCAGACGGGTTTTCAGGGTCTGCAGGAAGGGTTGGGGAGGGACTCTCTCCCATACCCCCCGAGGACCAGGAGTTATTTTAAACCCTCCAGCCTCCCACTCCAAGACAAACAATCCCCTTGGTGAACCAACCCCTCTATCCTGCCCACCCCTCCCTCTACCCTGACTTCCTTCCTGCCTCACTTCCTGGCACTGGCAAATGCTGATAAAGCCAGCACTGTGAGCAGCTTGCAGGATGGAGGATTTGGTGCTGGGGTTACTATCTGGGGTGGGGAGAAGGGACTGAGGACCTAAAAATAGCCATGTGCCAGGGAGGGGGTAGAAAAAGCACAGCCCCAAGGCTGGAGCCAGTGGCTGCATTTTCCCAGCCCTGGTGCTGTGCTGGGAACTATACAGAAGTTCAATTAGATAAATCTCACTGGATCTGAGCTCAGTTAGATTACCTTGGAAGTACACTGAATTTAGATCAGGTTAGCCATTTTTAGACCAGTCTAACTGTCCTGAGCTGTTGTACAATTCACACATAGATTTGCCTAACTAGTGTAAGGTCCTCACCTGGGCAAACTAAATTAGATTGGGTTGCCATTTTTAACACAATCTAACCTCCTGCTAACTTCTCTGAATATCTGTACACAGCCCTAGTAGGTAGAAGTGCCAAAGTCATGCGAATTAAACCTTGAAATGGAAATTAAAGCAGATAGCAAAGGATTCTTCTGCCATATGAATAAAAACTGGATGGGGAAAGAAGTAGTAGAGCCCCTTTATAGTGAGGTTGGTGGACAGATTAAAGATAATCAGGAGTAAATGAATACAGATGATGATGCAATGACGTGGAAGATTGGGTCAAATGAAGGAGAGCTAATGAAATGTTTTCAAATAGATAAGGGCCTGAAAATAGAGTTACCACATCCACGGTATAAACAAAACTCAAGCAGCCTAATGCACTCATGAGAAGAAGATTGGATAATTTCTTCCCAGGGATTCTGAAAGAACTGGAACATGAAATAGTAGTATTGGTAGCAAAGGTTTTTAATGAAGGCAGAGACTTCTCCCTACAAACAGCCCTGTGAGTAAACACCAGAGAGGAAGAAATGCTGCTTAAGGCAAAGGATAGCACTGGCACCAGAATAAATAAACTGGTCATGAATAAATTTAGACTGAAAATGAAAAGAAGGTTTCTAAGCAACAGATCAGTCAAATTTTGGAACAGCCTTCCAATGGGAATAGCTAAGGCAAAAAACTTGACTACTGCTAAGACAGACCCTACTACATTTAGGAAAGGGATTGTAAACTGTAGTGTAGGGGACTAGATCCAGTGACCCAGAAGCTCCTTGTCGCTCTATACATCCAGCAAAAAAACAGCTGTGTGTCTGCTTACCGCTAGTAAACTTGTCAAGGGCCATCTCAGTTTCTAATAGATAAGTTGCTCACAAGGAGCAAGATGCAGGCAACACTGCCAGCTGGCTCAGATGTGCTTCTAGGGCATTCTGGGGGTCTTTGATTTTATCAGAGTTCATTCTTTTGTATTCATCCCAATAATCCTGTGTAAAGCACCTATGTGAGCTAGTGCCGAATGGTGATTAGCACTCGGGAATGCTCATGGTACAGAAGTCAGCAGTCCTGGTCCTGATGGCTCCACTATCTTGGCTGAGTATAAAAAGTAAAGCCATTCTATGAAGTGACATGAGGATGTATGGAGCTATCCAGTCTGGCCAGCACCTCCATAAATGAAAAGACGTTGAAGCATTTAGAAAAGGCGAGTGTCTTTTACAAGGCAGTGATTCAAGTGGAGGCTGGATAGAATGCCCATTTGGCTAAGGCTGTTCATCTGATTCCAGGACTCAGTTGTATTAATTAGGGAGGTAGTGATAGTATCAGTTTAGTTTTCTATTTTCATTGTTAACATGTAATATACACCACATTGAGCTATTTAAAGTCAATGAATGTTAGGCGTCTAACTGCTGTGTGTGCATTTGACAGTTCTCAATGGATGTCTAAAGGATCCCAAAGAAAGTATCCAGTGTGATTTACAAAAAACGTGCCTATGCTAAACGCCCCAGATCAACAGCTTGTGTCACAGCTGAATCAACTCCTCTGCAAAGGGAAGTTTTCTCTTTGGATCCATCTAGTTTTATATACAGAGCCTTGACCTCATGCTCTATTTATCTACCCCCAGTGCAAATCTGTACATTGCATTTGGAACTCCAGACTACACAATGTTTTGACATCCAAGAGCTAAGGAATTCCCTGCATGGGCCGCTCTGTAATTTTCTCTGATTTAGCAAATGCATGAGATAGGCCTTTATGCTTCTGCTTGCAACTTCTCCTCTTTATGGCAAAGATTAAAAGAGTGAAAGGAGACAGGTGAACAGGTGAAAAAAAAAAAGAAATGTTAGACAGCAGAGGTAAGACAAATGTTTCCTGAGAATTTTAAGATAATAGAAGAAACCATCACTTCATTCAACCTGGGTAACTTCATTGAAACTGAGTAGAACAGGTATTTTGTCTTTGTGTAGCCAGGATAGAATATGAACAATGCCATTCTATGACTACCCAGAATTAGCATATTATCTTCAGTGGTACTAATTCACTTCAGCAGCAGAACAAGGAAAAGAAAATGCCACTTTCTCACATACAACACGTCCCTAAATAAAATGCTCACTTTCTTTTGGAAAAGCAGATTGAAGAAAAGAAGATCTTTTCCTGAGAGCCTCTGTCAGTATGGGTAGTCCCCCAGGGAAAAAGGAGAGAAAATGTCTAAAGTCAGTAGCTAGGGAGTCCTGCATTTAGCACATGCATTCCCTTGGCAGTAATAAATGGCAAAAAACTGCTATTACTATATTTCCTTGATTATACTGTGCTCTATTTGGTGTCAGGAAGAAATTTTACCCCATGGTCAGGTTGGTATGGGGGTTGGCATGGGGGTTTCTCCTTCCTCTATAGTGGGGAGCATGGCTCTCTATCTGGGACCTGTTGGGTATATACTGACAACACTTTATAGAAGCAGAACATTGACTGCCATGGTTCCCTTGCTTTACCTATGGTACGTTTGGGTGTTAGGTCTATGTTGTGTTAAGGTTACAGGTAGTCTTATGTAGAGTTTAGATTATGGTTGTATGGGATGACTTGGATAGGGATGATCCTGCCTTGGGCAGGGGTTTAGACTAGATGATCTCTGGAGGTCCCTTCCAGCCCTGGTTCTCTGTGACTCCATGACATCCTAATTTCCAGCAGCTCAATTTTGGAAAGAAGGGATATACAAGAAAATACAGTATTTATACATTTTGAAGTTTTCAAAGCTCAGCTTAATAAAGCATTAACTCTCCTGATCTAAAAGTGATTGTTTGGAATAGTGGAATAAAAGTGGAATAGCAAACAATGAGATCTGTGCTACCACTAATAAGAAGCACACACTGCTCACAGCAATATTGCAAGTGGAGAGGAAAATTACAACATTTGTAATCACTGAAGTACGGTGGAGTTTGTAACAGTTATTTGGTCAGGTTTTCTGACTCTAATATTTAGCTTTCTGACTATAATCTGATCAACTAAATTATCAAGAAGGAAACAAGAGTATTATCTAATCAATGGATTTATTTACGTGTGTGTGTGTGTATGTGTATGCAATGTAAAAATTGCTTACACCTTTTTAGCAAGCAACTTTCTCAGAGCTGAATAATTCTCCAACCCCTGCTCTAACCGGCCTCTCTCTGTCTCCATGTATCTCTCATAAACTCAGTCAAACTTGCAACAAAGTTAATTGAAACATTTCCACTGATTTCAGTTTTTGAATTGGACCCTGGGTGTTTACAGATATGCTCCAGCGGTGGGGGGGTGGGGGAACGCTTTAATTAGAGCAGGTCCAAGAGCCACTCTAATTAAAATGCCAGGAGTGTCATGTGTATCAGCATCCCCCTGCTGAAAAATGGCAGCAGGGGTGCTTTAACTAAAGCAAGTCAAATGAGCTTTAGTTAAAGTGCCCTCGCTGCCATTTTTCATTGCGGGGATGCTGATACACATGACGCTGGAGTCTGCTGGAGCGCAGTAATTACTACACTGCAGCAGACTCAATTAATATTCTGCTGTGATGTGTTGCAATTACAGCACATTGAAGCAGCCTCCCTGCATGTGTATAGTGTTCTTTAGGACTCTGCTCCCAAAGTTTTTCCTCTGGCTATTAGAGAACTGTCCTCTCCCTCCAGTAGTCCTCCTCTTTTACTGCCCTGAATACCCTAACTGACTGTTTCATACTGTATTCTACTTATATTTTCATATACATTGAGTTTACCACCAATATAGCCAGCATGGTAAATTACCAAGATTGACTAATCCAATTTATTATGAATAAGACCCTCTTCTTACCATAAAAGAGACAGTGGGAGCTCCATGTTTCCTTTATTTAAGGTATTAGTGTTGCTTAAAATAAAACAATAAAAAAGTTATATAGGAGTGATGTATTCTAATTGGACTCCTATGCAGACATCTATATGGTACTTCTGTGCACAGCAAATCATAGTGCTATGTAAAGGTAAGTGTCACTGATTTAGAAACTGAAGTCCTATATTCAAAAAATGACTTAGGCAACGATTTCACTATGACTCAAGTGTCCTAAATTTTTAAAGGTGTTGTGGTGCCTGATGATTTAGATGGGTATCTGGCTGCCTAATGGCCTTTGAAAAAGGCAGTATATAAACATTTTTAAAAATAAGCCTCTTTAGTCTCTAGATATGTAAATATCTTTAAAAAGCTGTCCCTTTTTTTAAAGTTTACCTAATACTTTCTATATACAAAAACCTAACTCTTAAATTCATATTGGAAACTTGAAATCATGCTGGTATCAGTCCTTCAGTGTACCTTCCACAGCTGCAGTTTCATTATGCATGATTTCTATTGTTAATAGCTTTCAACAATAAAAATCAGGAGGCATAAGCTTTGATTGGAATGGAGGTGACTTAAAAAAAATGCCATTCTTAAAAGGATATTTCTTTTGATTTTTCAAAAATTCTGAGAACCAGCTCTGAAAGAATCCCCTTTAAGATCTCTCAAGCTGTTCTACAGCATTATTTTTGAAAGTTGAACCCCCATTATCTTTCCTTACATAAGAAGAGAATTATTCCTTTTTTGGCACATGAGCAGCAACAGGCGTCATCAGGACATGGGGTACTGCTTCAAGAGCTGTCTTGAGGTTCAGAGACTGCATGCAAAAGGGAGAATATTTTCAGTGTGATACATTCAACTCATGTTCACTTGGCACCTATAATAACCCCTATGAATCAAACAAACCAAGGGAATAGGGGCGGATTAAGAGCCTGACAAATGGGCCTGATTGTGGGAAGCCAAGAGACCATCTGTGAGTATCAACTGTCTTTGCTACTAATGGCTAGAATCCCAGCCAAGAATGGCCTAACTATCCATAAGTTTTAAGGAGATATACCATTGTATTTTCAGCTCTGGTCTGGATTAACTGGCACAAACAAAATGTAAAACTAGTTCTTCCCCTGCTGAATGAGAGAGGTTTTTTTCTCCTGTTGAATTAGGGATTAAACTTTCCCTTCAGATTGGAAGGTTGGTTTGCAATATCTTCATTTCCATCCTTGGTTTGGCTGTGTATGTGAGGCACCTGTGCACTGTACCCCAAAATGGATCTGCACACTAAGATCCAAATAGGCCAACTGGATCTTAAACAACATTTCATGGTCTTCTGCAGACACAGTATTTATGCTGAAAACAGCCTGGTAGTTAATGAGATGCACAGAATTTATACAACATTTTCTTTAATGGCAAAATGAATAATTCAGTAAGTAAGAGGGAACGTTAGATTTCATTTTACTGAAAGGATAATTTGATAAAACGCAATATTACATTTAGCCTCAAATTTTATTGGATCATATCCATAATGGATATGATCATGCTTTGCCTCCATGATATATTTTCATAGCTTAACTTGGGATCAGTATCTAGTCTAATTTTTATTCAAGTTTATATATGGATGTGCTACTAGTATAACTTCTGCATGGTGATACTGCAGAATGATTTCCTCCCCTCCTCCCCAGTAGCTCATGTAGTTTAAGCTATATCAAAAAGGCTGTTATGTTATAAAAATCTTGTCTATGTAGGATGATGTACCAGCATACTTATAGCAATAGCAATTCACACCTTCCTTTATACCAGTATAACTCCACATGGGGGAATGGTGAACTATATACCTGTCAGCCCTTGAAATTTGAAAATTAAGTCAGTAAGAGAGATGTATATTTTAAAAAGGTAATTTAAAAAAATATTTTATTTTGAAATATTATTACTACCATTACTACTACTCCTACAAGGATACTGATGCAACTAATTTGGGACCGTATGCATGAACCAAATTGTCCTGCCTGACAGTTTTGTGAGCACTGTGAGAGAGGGGAGTTTTTAAAAGCAACCATTGGTATTCTTTCATAGTAAGAAAATTCCTGGCAGGTCAGAGGATTGCATGTAACTGACTTGCCTGAGGTCCCTTGGGTAGAATTGACTCCTGTAGAACAAGAGCCAGCACAAGATGACTTGTTAATGGGACAGAAGTGTGGCATAGGCTTTGTTCATACTCTCAACACAGGCTGAATTTCAGTGTCAGTGGCTGCATCTACACATGCACTGTACTGCAGAGTAGACTAAATAGCTACAGGGTAAAGTGTCACCATCTACCCATGCAATAGTATTAGGCTGCAGTAAATTAATTAACACTGCCATAAGATAGTACTGTCACGGACGGTAATATCTTACAGTGGAGTAATTAACTGTGATTAAATGCATGTAGATACAGATGTAAATTGCACCCAGTTAGCCCTGCCAGCAGAGGGCAAGACTCCTTGCCTGCTGCTTAGCTGCATGGCTGTACACTTTCAGCACCCTCGTGCCCCAGCCAGCCCTGACACCACCCAATGCCGCCACCTGGAGCCTGGGGCAGAGCAGGGCAGGGATAGTCCTATTGTAATCTGTTTTGCCCCATTTTAAATTGCTGGCTGGCCCAGGCACACATGTAGACCTTGCACCCAGGAGTAGTTTACTCCAGTTCAAACTGCTCCAGAGTTAATTGCTTCAAATTAACTGCATGTCTAAACGCACCTGGTACATTGAGCTAGGGTGGAGCAGCCCCAACCCAGGGATGTTCCACCCTGACTCTGTGTGCTATGGAGGGGCTACCTGGGGCATGGGGGTGCTATAGGGCATGGCTAGCTGGCAGGCACCCCCCACATCGTAGCACCCTCATGCCTTCACCAGCCCCAGTCACCATCTACACATGCATTTCACTGCATGTAACTACTCTGCTGTAGGAAAATACTTGTCCCAGACAATACTATCCTACAGTGGAGTTAATTAATTTATTGCATCCTAATACAGGTGCACAAGTAGACCGTGATACTTTACTGTGGAGCTAATTAGTCAACTTGCAGTAAAACCCACATGTAGATGTACTCAGTAAGTAGGTGGCATAGACCAGATTGAAAGCAAGTCTTCTTTAGAAGTTGTTGAAGAGCATATATTTTCTAAATGAAATAGAATTCTCTGAAAGATACTTTTTTCCTTTTCTTATCACTATTACCAGTACTTTCAATTGGCCCCATTAAGCAAACAATTTTGAAAGCTAATGTAACATATGATTATGCTTTCCTTTTTTATAAAGCTCTGTAGATTACTTGTTTGATCTTAAATACCATATTAGTGTGTTAGCCGTTCTCAACAGGTACAATGTTTCTTGTACCAATGTTTCTTATATCTGATCTAGGGATAAGCATAATTCCAAATGCTACTAACAGTTATTTTCTGGCTCTGCTCTAAGGTGGTCTTTTATAGATTAACTAGCTGTGTTAAAGAAAGTGAACTAGCTGAAATGCTAAGAGTCCGGTCCCAGACAACAATTGTTGTGCTGTTTTTTCATCTGGAAAGAATACTGATGTTTTCCTGTGAAAAGGCAGCTTATTTCTATATTGTTAGGTTTGGGCCTAAATTATTCATTTGAAATGAAACTGAAGAATAGGAGGAGAGAAATAACAAATAAGTGTGATAAAGGCAGGGGGAAAGGTTGGAAAATTGACAAATATTGAGACAGTCTATAGGGAATATGAAGTATGACTACTGCTTACTATGGCCAGGTGGGATTTCCAGTTGAAATAATTTCATGCTTTACTGTAACCCATCATGACAGCTAATGGGGAAATAGTGAGATCACACAGGAGAGTGCAAGGTTGCCATAATAGTAAAGAGGACAATAACAACAAAAGCCATTTCTATTTTTTAAATATTTTTCATTCCAAACCATGATGTAAATACTAGGCCAAGTTATGTCATTCATTGCTTACACTGGGGTAAACTTCTGTTGGAATCAGAAGATGCATGTTGCAGATTTCCCCTTGTGTGACTAAGAGCAGTCCTGGCCTTTAAACAATATAAGAATCACTTTGTCCATAGCTAACATGTAGCTAACATGCCACTATCGAGGTTAAATACAGTCGTGTGTTACTATTAGGACCTTGTTTTCAGGGTGGCCAGAAGAGTCTTTTCCCACATCCTTTCACTCTTCGGGATTCTGACCTCCAGATGAACCAAGGAGAACTAACCAGAGGATGACACTTCTGTTTGCAACATCTTTTCAGATGTCAAGCTGGTTTTCATTCTGGACTGTAACAAAAACAAAAACCTTCCAAACAGGGTTGGGTAAAAGTATTGTGTCAAAGTCCATTTTCAGCTGTGGAAGTCTGGAGGTAGCCTGGTGATTCTGGTGCTGGCCCGGGATGTGGGAAGCCCATATCTCAGTGCAGTGCTATGATCACCAAACTACATGCGGTAAGAATTGCTCTCCCCCGTTTCCACCATGAAAGCATTGTCCAAATGCCTAAATCTCAGCCAACTGTTTCCATTTAAACAAAACAGATATTTTCAGTAAAATTTCATTTTGCCAAAGCATTCTGACCCCCTCTAAACCTAAATTTAAAAATAGGACTAACTAATACTCCTGTCTTTCATGGCTAGATTCCTGACGTGAAATGATTTACTCTGGCATAGACCTATTAGAACTCAACACTTGTAAGCAGAGTGAAGAATTGATCCGATAAAATAATAATTAATGCAGACCATGCAAGTGATAGCACCCGTAGAAACTTCAGATACTCAAAACCAAGACTGAGTGTTGCATAAAATTTAGCTGATTGATAGGAAACTTTTCAAATTCATACTTTGGATGAACCTAACACTTCCTTACCACTATGGCTTGTCAGAACTCTTCTACTTGCCTCTACAAAAAATGTGCTTTACGATAATATTTTTTTATTGAATTATTTAATGACATTATCAGTCACAATCATAGTAGTTACTGACCCTGGCTGCATAATTTGGCCAAAGTAATAGGCTTTTTTCAGGTGGCATAAAACTGTGTCTTCTGATACATATTCTACACTTCGCTTAAATAAGTTTCAAAATGTAACAGCTCTTCCCCACAGAAACATGATTAAAAGCACTCTAGCTTGATTACATTTAAAAGCCTACATTTTGGCTAGTAAAGTTTTATCACAGGGAATGTGCCCAAAGTTTCTTTTATCTAGAGGGTAATCACGGTTCTAGTATAAAGTGAGACTGCTTTCACCATTTATGATATGCTATAATTATTTACTAAATAGCTCATGCAACACTGGCATAAATCTGCAATGTTTATTTCAGTTATCTGAAAATTTGCCATTGAGATTCTGAATAGAAATAAACAGATTAAGGCTAAACAGCGATAAGTCTCATTCCAGCACCAGGTTGCTGCAGGCAGGGTGATGTCCAGATGGACTGAGGCATCTTGTACCTAAGCAGTTGCCCCATGTTTAGATCGGAGGTCTAAGAGTAAGAGTTCCTGGCTTTTTACATCAGATTAAATATCCTTCATCTTTACTGTGGGGATAATAAAAGTCACTTCCTGCAGAACAATAAAATTAGATGCTGTTCACACTAAATCCTTTTCTTGCAGGTTCATAGCACGCCATGGGGCAGGTATAGGTGTGTCTTTCACTTCTTTAGGAAAAGCAATGATGCAGATTCTCTCTGTGCCCCAGTTGCTGCGGTATGTTTTTGTATGTATTCTTGTAATGCAGGAAAATGCACTCCCATTTGACAGATGAGGACCTGATGTACAAATAGATAAAGTAACTTCTGACAGGATAGAGCAGGGGCGGGCAATTATTTTGAGCGGAGGGCTGCTTACACAGTTTTGGCAGGCTGTTGAGGTCCACATGGGTAGCCCCACCCCTTGACAGATGCCCCACTCCCGGTCAGCATCTTGGGACCAATGTCCCAATGTCTTGGGCCAAATGTCCTAGGGCCAGCACCGGTGGGGCCCGAAGTGGGGCGCAGGCTGGCAGGGGTCTGTGGAGCCGGGCTGGGCTGCACCAGCAGGGAGAGGGGGGAGCTGGCCCGGCTCCATAGAGCCCCTGCCAGCTGGGACCCTGTACCCCTGTCACCCTGCTCTGGGCCCTGCTGGCCCTGGGACACGGGTGCGGGCCCTGCTCCTGCACCCACTCACTCCCAGTGCCCCCCAGCTCTGCGGCACAGGCAGGGGGCAGCGTGCAGCCCCAACCCTGTGCTCACCGGCAGGAAAGGAGCTTGTGCTGTGTGCGGGGAAAATTTTTGACAGGAACCAAGGGCAGATAAATATTAATTTTCTAAATTTTTTAGGGGCCCTGCAGGCCAGATAGAATGGCCTCAAGGACCAGATCTGGCCCGTGGGCCATATTTTGCCCACCCCTGGGATAGAGACTTGAGCCTGACTCTCCTGAAAGCCAGGCTACTATCTTAATCACTAGAACTTAAATTCAGCTGTATAGCTGGACCCATCTGAAGAAGGTCCAACTCTGGGCACATTGGATCAAGCTGAAGAAGAGGTCATCTGTTAACTAGCAGCTAAGGCATGAACTTATGCAGAGGTTTTTCACATGCATGCAGAACAGACTTTAAAATGGTTTAAAAACACGAAGTACATACTGACCAATTTTGACTCCAGGCTTCACTGGAGAGATGATCAGAAGTGAGAGCACTGTAGTGAGGTGAGACTTTTCAGTAAAATAAACTTCAGTGAGCTATTAGCATCAACAGCTTATGCCAATGAACAGTGATACCATATGGTTTTACATCATAGCAAAGGTTCATTTATCTTCTTTGAAAAACAACTTTTGATACATCCAGGCCTTGTTCTAAAAAGAACTGAGGTGCAGTGTTGCCATCGCTCATGATTTTTGGTGTTGTTCTTAAAGTCTAGACTTTGGGAATGTAAAAAACATAGCCTTTTCTTTTATCTATATCTTCTTTTATCTATATTTATAGATAATATAAATATAGATAAATTTATCTATATTTATATAGATAAAATTTCAGCAATACTGGAAGTGCTTACAGCTCTTAGGAATCTTACATTGGATATGTTCTCATGGTTGCTCATTAATTAAGCTTTCTCTGTAAGCTCTGTTGATTGAACAAAACCACCATTAGCTGATAGTGCCATACAATAAATAAAGAGTCCCAGCATGGACTCAGGGAAGCATTGATCTATACAGGACTAATTTCACTATAACCTGTAAAAAGCCTTCAAAACCACACGAAATACATGCATTAAAAAGGAGAACATCATGTCCTATTTCATTGCCTACATTGGCACTTCAGGCAGGAAGAAGCTAACTCTTAATGATCATCTCTCTGTTAGCAATGAAACATGTTAGCAATGTTAGCAATGAAACAATGAAACATGAGTTTTGGGTTCTATGAGACAGTTTTTAAACTGAGCTTATAATGAAATGCCAGTTTCTAATACAGTTTCTCCCAGGAGTAGAATGTTACTCTGAAAGTAGTTCCACTGATGTCAACAGGTAGAGGTGGTTAATCAAGTCAGGAAGGATAATCAGTAAATTAATAAGGAAAAGGGGGTGGGGGAGGGAAACTAAAAACACCTTTCCAATTAAGTGAATGACTTTAGAGGCAGGTAATTATATCAATTAGGGGTCAGCAACCTACAGCTTGCAGGCTAGATCTGGCCCACAAAAAGATTGGATTCAGTCTGCAAGCCATTCTTCATTTTACCAACTGCAGACTGAAACCCAGTTGCAGCCTAGACATTAGTCCGCCTGGATTTCACATGCTGCATTTTACTAATGGCCAGCTAATCTTTTTGCTGCTGATTCCTGCAGAGGGCTCCATGCAGTCCCAGATCTGACTCCAGCTTCATGCATAGGATTGCTTTCTTCTGCCACTATTTACTGCAGCCTCTGCTCACACTGACAAGAGACAATTTAGAGGATGCTGCTTGGGGGAGGCAGGAGGGTGGCCAGAGCTCAGCCTCTCAGCACAGAGCAGGTTCACCTGGGCTAAGTATAGACAGTCAAAAAGCCTGAGGCTGAATTGATTCAGGTTAGTCTAAAATGCAGAGATTAAACTGAGAAACAACTGAACACACATTTATTTTTGATTCAGGAAATGCAGTCACATGCCTAAAGGAGCTCAGATCAGAAGGGTGGGGGGGATGCTAGAGCACAGCTTTCTGGCACAGAGCAGGCAGGGTGCTGTCCAGATGGACTGAGACATCTTGTACCTAAGCAGTTGCCCCATGTTTAGATCAGAGGTCATCACTTCCTCTTTCTGCTTCCAGGTGCCTCTGGGATTTGTAGTCCACAGTCATAGCCAACACTAAGTTTCAGTAAGTTTAGCAGCAGGGCAGCTCTGTACTCAGGGTAAGGGGTGTTTAACCCCCCTCCCTGGCCCCAGACCCCAGCTAGGGGTTGCCTGGGGGAGGCAGTCCCTGACCCCCAACCCTTCTCTGTTGGTATAGACAGCCCAGCCTAGCCCAGGGCTGGAACGGATGCTGGGAGACCCTGATTTAACTTGAACCAGGGAGGAGTCTGGGACAGAAGTTTCATAAACAGGTTTGACCCAAATTAGTTAAGTCTGTTACTATATTCAACCAGGTTTACTTAAACCAGTTTCAGCCATTTTGAAACTGGTTCATGAGTGCTGTGTTTCTGTTCTGTTACAGGTTTAAACCAGTTTCTGATTACTTAAACCATCTTATGTGTAACTTCTGACCCTAGCCCTGGGGAGCAGCAAGGGTTGGGCAGTCTGCAGCACTGGGTGGGTTGCAAGGGGTGGCCTGCAATGGTCAAAAGGTTGTCAGGTATTGGTATAAGTAATATGTTTCAGTAAAGGACATGTTTCAACCTCTGTGCTTTGCCAAGTTGAAAAGGGCCTTTAGGTAAAAGCCCTTTACCAAGGAAAGTACTTTGGTTTATGTAGTTTATTCATAGACATGTGCTGAATAAAACTAACAAGTGGACTTTAATCCTTGCTGCCACTGACATGAGTTGAAGACTGGAAATTGCCTTAACAAGTACACTCTGACAGGGTAACTGTTCTAGGGAAAAAACAAATTCTTGCCTAAAAGAGATTTTCTATCTTTTTTTTAATTAGCTCCAGGTGTTGGAAAGAAAATGTTTTTGATAATATTAAAAAAAACGTTGAATGTTTGATTCATAATGACAGAATTATTTTTGTGGAGCATGAATGATTCTCTCTTCCCTTTGCCTTCATTAAGTCTCTTTTTTTTTTTTTTTTGGTGCACAAAGATAAGCTGATATAATGTCATGACATATAAAACTGAAATCTTCAAGCTTTGGCCTCCATTGTTTTCTTGATGAGCTACATGTAAATGACAATGTTGAAGGATACATGCAGCTAAATCAGCCCTAAGCAATGCCCATTTTGGAGGATGATAGTTAAGATGTGCTATATTATGATGAATCACTTACATGCTGTTTTAAAGCATAAATTCTGTTCTTAGGTAGTCAGACATGCATGGACACTTCTGTGCTGATCCATACAGGCATTTCTTACTGCTTAACAAACTAGTATTACTAGAGACAATCTCTTATTGAAATAGTAGCGTGTGGCTACTCCATACCCAACATGCCACATCCTTACCTCTTGATGACCTAGCCATTTATTTTGAAAGCTAGGCTCTTTTGTCAATGCTGAACACTTATTTTTTTTAAATCTGCCTCAAACTCTAAGTTTCAAACAATGCTTTTAAGTTAATATTAGGAATGAATAACAGCAGTCATTTTTACCTCTCACAACTAAGATTTAGCCTACATTTAACGAGCGAGGAAGAAAGCAGGTTCTTCATATTTAGCATTACAGTACAGAATTATATCATACTTGGATTCCACTGAACTTTAATAAATGTTTCTTAGTGCACTATTCTATTTTAACATTCTTTGCCTGGATATTTTATTTATTCTATCCAGTGATATTGCCTATTTAAGTACAGGGGATGTATCCCAAACAGACTAATTCCAAAATGATTTTTTTTTTTAAGTGTGACCACTCTGTCCATAGTTAGAAATAGTGAAATGTGTGCTGCCAAAATCTATGCATGCAATACCCAGAACAGGTACAGTAGATTGTATAATGATGGTTCAAGCAGACGTCTATCAATGCAGTTCAGTGTCTCTAAATGGCATGTCTGTGACAGCTTGCAAACCTATACACATGATATTTCTTGATCTGGATCGCTCTTCACTAACATGCATCCTGTTCTGTAGATCTTTGCTTACTCCTTGCTGATTGTTTTACTCTGATATAGCCATTTTGTTCTCATATCATTTTTAAAGTACGGTAATGTATTCTTCACGCTTAGTTAGTTAGGTAACAAATAAAATAAAAGCTAATATTCACCACAACCAAATTCTCTGAGCTTCTGAGAATTAGGAGAGTTGTACTTCACTTGGACCTTTATTTATATTGGGATGAGTGACAACAAAGAGAAACGTGCAAAAAACAAAAAGGGTATATGTAGTGTTGTTGAGATTAGTTAGCCATGGATGGATATGTCCTAGAAAATGACCATTTAAATAGAAATGTAGTTTCTCGAGAAGCATGGGGTTACAAGTTGGTCATATATTTGTTTACTTTGTGGCAAGTAGTTGTTCACACAATTTTTAAACCGCTGCAGTGCAGATAGCAGCAAAACTCTATCTTCTTGTCATGTCAGAAGTCAGAGCCGAGTACATTAGATCCCATCTGGCCAACTCACTAGGAAAGAGCCTAGCACACACGTAATGTCTATGAAATAAAAATGGTTGACAATCGTATATTTTTAACTAGTACATCAAGGTCTGGTAGGAATACCCTGAACTTATTTCTCATAGAAAATGAAATAAATGCAATTAACTAGGACAATGTTATTGAGCCATGTAATTTTAATTATGTCTAAATTATGTTTGTTTTTATTGTTTTCATGGCTTAATAAACTATTGTAATAAAACCACACTAGTCTGGAATTACGTACAACTTACAGTTAGTGCTGTTATAGAAAAGGAGCTGTCTTAGCTGGTTCAAATAGGTTGTAGTGGGCAACCATGTTCCAAAATTTAATCTCCTTGTTTTGTATTTTAATAATATAAATTAGGAAGGTCAAATCTAACTAGAAATACTATTAAGTCATGACTGAAATGAGCTGTAGTACAAAAGTTGGCATTTCAAGTTTGGAAATAAACAGGACAACCATGGAAAGGACACAAATATCTTCTCCTCTCTTTATTTAATTGATTAGATCTAATATTTGTCATTGTTTAGGTATTAGGGCAAGTCATGGAAATGTCACTGTGAATCCTTCCCCTTGAGGCTAAGGTTTGTTCAGGACCATTCTGGGATCAGAGCCAGAAAATTCTTTACGGCTTGACTGCTCTGTAGCAAGATTGTTAACAACTTTCTTCTCGTGTGAAAAGAATTGGAAGTGTAACATGCCAGTCATAGAGAGATTGCCAAGACCTAGATTTTAGGACTCCATATTTTTGGAAAAGTATAGTCATAAATCTGAGCCTGGTCATAATCTATAGATACTGGGATTAAAAATCTGCTCCTTGTGGTCTGTCATGTTTGATCTAGTATTTCCCAAATGAAAAACATAGTTAGAATTCTTTTTGTTGTTTTTGTATGTTTTTTATATAGGATAAATGTATATACATGATGTGAGTTGCTTTGTCCCTATTTTTCTTGAATCAAGCTGTTTTGTTCCCTGATAAAGTAAAAACAGTTAAATAGGTCTTTTGCTGGTCTGTGAATTTCAGGCCCCTGGCAGATCTGCAGTTAAAGACACAATGAGATTTGATGTGCAATACCCACAGAGTGGTCATCGCTTGCTGGAATTTATTATCCAGTGCAGGGTGTCAAGGGCCTACAGCAAGGTGGTAGCCCTAGACTTCAAGAGGGCCAGCTTCAATGAGTTGAAGAGATTGGTGGGAGAGGCGCTGCAGTTCTTGAGGGCAGGGGAACTCAGTGCCCAAGATGAGTGGTTGTTCCTTAAAGAGACGATACTCAGGGCCGAAGAGGTGACAATCCCAACAAGAAGCAAGGGGGGCAAGAGTGCCTGAAAGCCTCCCTGGCTCACCAAGGAAGTCCAGGAATGCCTGGTTGCGGAATGCCCGGTTGCCAAAAAGGCGGCGTACACCCGGTAGAAGAGGGGGACTATCTCCCAAGAAGAGTATACCTCCACTGCTCGGGCCTGTAGGGGGGCTGTTAGGAAAGCTAAGGCGGACATAGAATCCATTGGGAGCTTGACCAGTTTTTCTCAGAAGACTAGAAATGTTTATTTCAATCCCAACATTAACCTTACAGGCACAAGCATTTATCCTTTCTTACAAGCCAAACAGGATTCCCCAGTGAGCATGCCCTGTGCACTGATCCGAAGGCTATGAGTCCCTCTTCCACATGAGTTCAAATTAGTGAGAGGTCTCAGAAGGAGCTGTATGGTGTGATCTAGAACGGGGGCAAGAACCCATTCTTCCAAATCTCTCTATCTCTTTCAAATAATTTTTTGCCACGACAGGTATCCTGATTTTTGCTTTGAATATCAGGCACTCTGTACATTTCATCTAGTCTTATCCCAGCGAGTAGCAAGTTGCTATGCAAACATAGGAAGTGACCTGTTGCTCAGGAGCCCTATGTAAACTTTCACGAATAGGGGAACAGCAGAAACAGCCCTTATGTGTGTTTCAAGAAGATATTATAAAGGCTTCTGTGAAATATATAAAACTGTGTGCATAAGATTTTCAGTTCCATTGCTGGGTTTCTGGATGTAGCCTTGTTGGTCTAAGGACATCGGCAAGCAAGGTTCTTTGAGTAGATGTGATATCTTTTATTAGACCAGCTGCGTAGTTGTGTACTCAGTTCCATTGTGTACTCAGGAGAGTCATGTTTGAGGCTCTTTTGATGCTGATGCCATCAAAACTTTCAGGATATGTGCATAGGTTCAGGGATCAGCGAAACACTTTAAAATCTAGAGCTGCCCCCAAGTTGCTTTAACTTATGTCAAGGATGGGACTAATGCCAAGGAGACATTAAAAGGTCTCCATCATGCTTGCTGTTGAGTGTATTATAGCATAGAAGAAAATTTCCCAAATAGCATTGAAGGCAAGAGACTTCAATGGCTCATCAGCCTCATTAATATGGAATTAGTGTACATTATATACATATGATCATCCCTTCTATACTGCTGAAATAAAATATAAGCCTTCTTCTTTCCTTAAAATCATTGGTGATCTCTCATGGTGGAGGATAATTACTCCTATGGGTCAAGTAAAGGGTTGTAAAACTTTTATTGGACCAACAATATAGTTGGGATAAAATCAGACAATCTTTTGAATGTAGAGCATTCTTCTTTAGGTCACAGGTTCAGTAAAAGATATCACCCATAAAAATTCTTCCCTCTCACAATTTGTGGACCATCACGGCTACATCATCACTCCAACATTACCATTAACATATCCTAGCCACTTATCACCATTCTGTCCCAGCCTCTGTTTCTTCAAGCAATAGCCAAAGAATGAACCAGTTTTAGAAATGCTGAATGGAAATACAATTAATAGAATTTACATATACATTCTGAAATAAGTAGCGTTTTAACCTAAGGAAACAATACGGTGGTATCTAAATCTGTTATTATATACAGAACCACTCCCCCTCTCCCCCTCCAAACAAACAAAATGTAAGACCATTGTTATATTTCTCAGCCTTCCAATTCCAAGTTTTCTTCTTGATTCATTTTAAGAAATGTCATCTAGAGCTGCGCATTATTTCAAAAGACAAAAGATATCATAATGTGTTTTCAAAAGCTTTTGTGAGACCATAATTTGTAGTTTGCTACAAAGCACCTGCAAGTCATCCAAGTAGCGTAAGTTATTGTTCTTAAAACAACTTTGCGGATAGTTTCAAAGGAACTATCCTGTCACAGACCACTTGACAAACTGCAAGAAACAACAATAGGGGTTGTTTATCACACAACTAATAGAAGTCTCTTGCCTTCAATGTATATTTCTTACAGCTCCAAGAATCGATGGTAATAAAACATGATTGAATAAGGGATAGACACTCCTGGAAGATGGAACTAGTCTTCCAGCTTCCTCCTTTGGGAGGGCTAAGGTTCTGAGCCTGCTTTCTAGTCTTCTGGGGCATTTCATGCCACTTTTCTTCCCATAGGTGAGGCTCCCCATACATTGTAGCTATGATCTGTCGTGCCCTCAGCCAGTAGGCAATGCCCACTGCATGCCCTCAGCCAGTAGGCAATAAGGAAGTGCATCATGGGCAGGATTCTATGCATGAGTGATTTTTTTTTCATTTGGTAGCCAAAGTAGGGAAAAGGTGGTTTGCACTAAACAGAAATTAATTTGTTTTCAGCTTCTCTCAGAAACAAAGCACCTGATCAGATGCTGTGCTCAAGATGTAGGAGAAACAAGTTCAAACCCAATCTTTATCTGATTCAGAACAGGGATTTGGCTCAATGATTTGATTACTGCAGGGGTCAGCAAACTATGGGCCACAGATAGGATCTAGTCTGAAAGGGTGTCCAGTCCTGTCCGTGAAGGTCTGATCTGGCATGGGGGACCAGTGTCATGAAGCTACGCCATGCTAGCTGTTCCTTCCATGGTACTCCCCTCCACTGCAGATCCTACTACTGTCTGTTTGCTGTAGACATGTCACTTGGTGGGGGAGAAGTTCAGATTCACTTGGCCATCACTCCAGGTGCTGCCCTTCACCTGCAAAAATTTTCCAGCCCTTGAATTAGACTTGATAGTACTCTAACCACTATGCTATAAGATAGCCTGAGGTAGGTTATGTGCAGCCTCTAGTGTTGAAGCTGTTGCATTTTTTATCACAGAATTATGGGAAAATACAACTGGAAGGGACCTCAGGAGGTCATCTAGTTCTGCTCATGGCACTATCATCCCTTCCTAAACCATCCTAGACAATTGGCTGTTGAACCTGTTGTTAAAAACTCCAGGGATAGAGATTCTACAGCCTCTCTAGGCAGTCTGCTCCAGTGCTTAATCATCCTCATAGTAATAAGAAGGTTATTCCTAACATTCAACCTAAATTTCCCTTGCTGCAATTTAAGAGCATTGCTCCTTGCCCTACCCTGTGCCTGGGGCCATAGAGAATCGTGTAGAACCATCTGCGGCATAGCCACCCTTCAGGTATTTGCTGGTTGTTATGAAATCCTCCCTCAGTCTCTTCTTCACCAATAAATAATCCCAGTTCTTCTATCCTTTCCCCATAAATCATGTTTCCCAGAGCTCTAATAGTCTGTTGCATTCTCCACTGGATTATTTATAATTTGTCCATGTCTTTCTTGAAGTGCAGTACCCAAAGCTGGACACAGTACTCCAGATGAGGTCTCATCACTGCTGATTAGAATGCAAGAATCACTTCCCTCGATTTCTATTCAGAAAGTCCAGTTTGCTATTGGCTTTTTTTGCAACAAGTGTGAACTTTTGGCTCATATGCTGCTTAAGGTCTAATATAACCCCTAGGTCCTCCACTGCAGTACTGTAGGCTAGCCACTCATTCCCCAATCTCTATATTTTATACTTAATACTTCATATTTATGTGCCTAAATATTTCCCGAACCAGAAAGAAAGAGTAATGTAATAGCTTGGTGGTTATGTTCCGTATCTGGACAAATAAATGATTCAACAAAACTATTTACCTAATTACTGATCATGAAAGCTCTCAGGGATGCTGGGGTAGGGAGTTGGCTGGAGCACTTTGAACTGTACCTAAGTGAACTGCTGCTGCTGCCTTGAGATTCATACCCAGACAGCATAATTCAGAGCAGGTCCCAGGATGCTCCAACCTGCGCTAGCATAGATTATCAGGAAGCTGAAGATGGTTGCAGATTCTCGGGTGCCTTTTTCTACCTAATCCTCTCTAGGGCTGCTCTGAGTGCTGTATAGAGGAATCAGACTTTAATTCATGTTTCCCTGGGCTCAGGTGTTGAAGATCTGATTGCTACCTAGCTCTTCTTGGACCCTCTAAGGCTCAACAAGTAAATAGGCAAGAGAGTAACTGAAAGTACTCAGTCATCCCTCCCTGAAAGTATTTAAACAAAATTTTTAAAAATTCTCCACTTTTTTTTTCAACAGAATGACACAAAATGAGGGGAAGATCCTATTAACATTTAAAATACCTTCATTTTCCTTTCCTCCATTTTCTTCAGTAAAAAGGACAGAAAAATCAAAGGCAAACAAAGTGGGGAAACTCTAACGCTCCCCACTCCCAAAAACTAAGTTTTTATTGAAAGAAAGCTTGGAGAATTTTTGACCAGTCTTAAGGGATATATAAGTTCCTTAGGGCCTTCCTGGCATATGGGTTAGTGTTAGGAACCAGCAGGGGACATGTAGTTCCCTTTTAGTAGCAAATTGTCAGGTTCTGAATTGATACTTCTTTTATAAAGGTGCAGACTGTGGGCCAGGGAACATATTCAACCAAGTTATTCCATGAAATGTAGTGTCTTAGGAGCCAAAAATGGTCATCAGACCCTAGTGTGGGTGCCACTGGTGTAGGGCATCAGAAATATCAACTTGTGTCAGAAGGGTGTGCTTCCTCTTCGGTCGTTATCTTTAGTGTCACAAGGTAATTTTCTTAGTGGAACGACACATCATAAAATATTGCAGCTATTTGTCAACCTGGGAAATAACGATATTCCTGATTGCTTTGGTCTGTAGAAAAAGGCTGTCAGAGAGCCAATGAGAACTAAAGAACAAAAGTTGCATCTGGCAGTACCGCCTGTGCTTGCATAATTGCAACCAAACCAATCTGTGCGGGATTTTCATTCAAGAAGAAGAGCAGAAAGTCCACTTGCAATTCAGTGCCATAAACAAAAAAGAATTGAAAACAGCATCTCAGGTTGAAATGGTGATTATGGGAAAGGGCAGCTGTTAACTGTGTTAAAGAACACTATGCTGACCCATGAACACAATACACCTTGTTCCCCATCTTTCCATGCACAATTCAAGATGCAAACACCCAAATGCTGGCTGACAAACAGGAATCCTGGTTTTCTCCGATTAAAAAAAAAAAAATCCCCAATTTTCAGATTAAAAAACTTTCCCAAAATCCACATTTTTCCATAATCAAAATGAAACACCACTAATATGTAGATTTTAATTTGGAATTTGGGCATTTGTTTGTTTGGTTTTTTTTATTGGGAAAGACCAGGATCCTTGCTGATAAATGCCCAACCTATCAACATGACTATGTTTTAGATTTGCCAGGCTGCATGTGTCACTGCTATCCAATTCCTATTGCCTTTAAAAATTAATGTTGATTGATAATTAATATGTACTTTATTGCTGCAGTTAATCTCCAGCAGTTTTTTGGCACATTATTTACTTACATAGCTGGATAGGGCTGTATGCAAATTGTTCTCTTGATTTCAGTTGCATTTTCCACATGCCAGTATACCCAAAGCTTTGCAAAGCTTCTAATACTGCAGAACAAGCAAGAGTGTGATTCTTAGTATTAAGGGAGCAAGATCAACTTAATTTCCCTTTTTTTTTTTTTTTTTTTTACTTCCTACTGGTACAGAATAAAAGATGGCTAGTACTGTAAACCATTAGAATTAATTTAGCTGTGTTTACTCTGTACATTTGACAACAGTTTATGCTTAACCTGCGTCTCATATTCCTCCACAAAGTATTAAGTGATGAGAACCATCTGTGTCTCCATGGCGCCTTCATCCATGATCTAAAATTCTACTTAAGTGTAATAGCACCTCTGCCTGTAAGGCAGGTGGTATTCATGGATTCATAGATTTCATAGACATTCGGGCTGGAAGTGGCCTCAGAAGATCATTGAGTCCAGCCCTTGCCCGAAGGCAGGAAGTCATCTGGGGTCATAGGATCCCAGCAAGATAAGCATTCAATTTTTTCTTGAAGATGCTCAATGTAGGTGCTTGAACCACCTCCAAAGGCAGACTGTTCCAAACCTTGGGGGCTAGGACAGTAAAGAAATTCTTCCTTATGTCCAGCCTGAAACGGTCTTGCAGTAGTTTATAACCGCCCAACCTCATCATCCATTGGGGCGCTCTGGTGAACAAACATTCCCCCAGATACTGGTAGCCACCCCAATAAACGTATAGGTGGCCATCAGATCACCCCTGAGCCTGCGCTTTTCCAGGCTAAAGAGCCCCATAGCTCTCAGCCTGTCATCGTAAAGTCTGTTTTCCTGACCTCTGATCATGTGTGTGGCTGTTCTCTGGACTCTCTCAAGCTTCTCCACATCCTTTTTGAATTGTGGAGCCCAAAACTGTATGCAGTACTCCAGCTGCGGCCTCACCAAGGCTGAGTACAAGGGGAGAATGACGTCCCGGGATTTGCTTGAGAAGCATCTATGGATGCAAGCCAGCATTTTGGTCACTTTACTAGCTGCAGCATTGCATTGAAGGCTTATGTTCATCTTGCAGTCAATGATGACGCCCAAGTCCCTTTCATCCATAGCGCTAGCCAGCATAGCACTGCCGAGCCTATAAGGATGCTGCAGGTTTTTCCTCCCAAGGTGGAGAACCTTGCATTTTTCAGTGTTAAACCCCATCAGGTTTTCGTCCGCCCATTTGCTGAGCCTGTCCACGTCAGCCTGGATCGCCTTCCTGTCCTCAGGCGTGGATGCTTTGCCCCAAAGTTTGGTGTCATCGGTGAACTTGGCCAATCCGCTTCTGACTCCAATGTCCACATCATTAATGACAATGTTGAACAATATGGGTCCAAGGACAAAGCCTTGGGGGACCCCACTGGTCACAGGGCACCATGACGATTGACTTCCATCAATTACCACACTCTGGGTCTGACCACGGAGCCAATTCCCCAGCCAGCGGATTGTGGTGGACCCAAGGTGACAATTGGCCAGTTTCGCCAAGAGTTGATCATGGGATACCAGGTTGAAGGCTTTTGTGAAGTCAAGATATATAACATCAATCTCTTCTCCCTTGTCCAGGTGATAGGTCACCTGGTCATAAAAGGAAATGAGGTTGGTCAAGCAAGACCTACCCGCAACAAACCCATGCTGGCTGTCCCTCAGGATGTTTGTGTCGGCCACTGCATTAAGGATGGCCTCTTTAATAAACTTTTCTATGACCTTCCCCGGGATAGAGGTCAGGCTGATGGGTCTATAGTTTGCCGGATCCACTTTCCTCCCTTTCTTGAAGATAGGCACCACATTGGCCTTCTTCCAGTCTTTGGGCACTTCACCAGAGCACTAGGAGTTCTAAAGATCTGTGCCAGGGGCTGGGCTATGATGCTCGCCAGCTCCTTGAGTACCCTGGGGTGTGGATTGTCAGGGGCAGCTGGCAATTGTATTGTCCCCATGTGTTGCTTATATAACAGTAAGGAGGAGAGAAGCATTTTAATGAAACAGAAAAATACGATTGTAAAATAATTGGCAGGGGAATTAGGGGGAAGTGGAATAACTTTAACTTGTTTTTAAAACTAAGAATATCCCTGTTGCCTTCTCCCATTAATCTTGAATGTTGTCTTTCTGTCCTTGCCTTTTAGCTTCAGTTGTTTGATTTTTTTGTAGTGTTCTTATCCCCTCTGATTTTATACTTTTTTTTATAAATATATTTCTCTCTTTGATACAATGGAGATATCTAATGCTGTTCCATAATGAAATCAGTGCTGAAAGAGATGGTATGTAATAATCTAAGAATGCTGAGATGTAACAACTTTATTATCACCATATGTGACTTGGTCAGTGAAGGCAAATTAAAGTGTATGTGTATACTTTTACACTTTGCCATATGGATACGTTGATCTAATCTAACAGGGCTGTGGGATCAAATAGGTATAGGCTTCTCCAACAAACAACTTCTGACCAAACATTTATCATGGTTCAAGAATGGCAAACCTCCAGGTCCCAGGCCAGAATAACACAGCCATTTTGCCAGTTTACCTGGGAATAAAGAGTTCAAAAGAATAGCAACCATATAAAAAGCTTTCTCAGGAAAAAAAATGGTGGAGTAGTCACTTTCCAGGGGATTTCCAACAATGTAAGCTAAAACAGAAAGATACTTTATGGAGGAATATATAGGAAGTGTGATCTATTGGGATCCCAGGTTAATTTTTGATAAACTAGACATACCCATTCCCGGAGGCATGATTAAAAAGTTTTGTTCCTTGAGTAAAACTGTGCCAGAGAGCAGGGGAGATCAGTGGTGGTGATTAGGATGATCATTCTTAACTGGCCCTGGGACTCAAAGGCCTTGGCTACTGGTGCCAGCTGCCCCTGTGCCCATGCTGTAGACTCCTTAAAGGGAGTGCCAGAATGGCATCCTTCCATGTTGGTGCCTGGGGATAGTGCCCCAATCACCCACCATTAGTTATGCTGCTGCTCTAACTGAAACTCACTTTAAAAGACACCGGGTAGAGATTAACAACTTCACATTTTTCCTAAGATCCAAAATTATTCTTGAATTTGAAGCATTTAATATAAAATGTTATATTTGATTATGATACTTGTCATTGTCTAAGAATATGCTTTTTTTGTAACTGATTTTGTGATTGATACCACAAATCCTTGTTCAGTTAAGCAGGAGTTCCACAGGTATCAGTGTGTTTGAAATTGGGCATGTCTACACGTGCATTAAGGTGCTTTTCCTAATGCACATTGAATTCAGTACCTCCAATATAAGATACTAAATAAATGTGCATAAGGCTGTGCTAATGTGCAGTAACACAAGCACACACCTTTTAGGTGATGCTTAATATGCAGTAGCCTATTCTACTGCTCATTAGTGTATTAGTGTATTAGCACATTTTTAATGCAGCACTTTAATGTGCATTAGAATAGGCTATTGCTCATTAAAGCACATGTGTAGATGCACCCATCACCTTGAAGAATAGATGATCTCTTTCCATTTTTTACATGATGCTCAGCAGACTTCAGGGACTCTGAATACTACTACTAAAAATACCTAAAAAAAGAGAATGCACTTTAGTTGTACCATATTTTTTCATGTGAATTTCCTTCCTAATCACTGTCTTCCAAAAGTACAAAACTCTGCAGAGAAATCCTGGATCCGTTAAAGTTAATGGCAAAAATACCACTGATTGCAGGCCCACCAGGAGTCACCCTAAAATTCATTTTAACAGCAAAGAGGAAAACTAATTACATGCAGCAAGCATCAAATGCCCAGTGTACCAGGTTTTAATTTTGATGACAGCAGCTCAGCTTTACATATTTCCAGAGCTGAGACTGATTTCCAGGTGCTTTAATCTCAGGTGTTCTTTAAATGTGACACATAAACCTAATATATGCCTGTTCTGCGAAGCTGTATAAATACTATGATATTTGTCATGATATACACATTTTGCCCTTGAATGAAAGTTTCCCCTTCCTCCTTGTGTCTACTATATACACACAGATACATAGAACAAGTACTCTAACCAAATTAAGATTGTGTGTGCACACATGTATTTTGAAAGTGTGCTAAAGAAAAGTTTAAAATCTCCATCACTGGTGGCTTTTGATTTAAATTTGCACCAATTATGCATTTACTACGAAGATACTGTTAACTTCCAAGAAAATTGATTAGCAAATCAATTATTCCTACAGGAAGAAAGGAAGGAAATTCAAATTAAGAATAAAACTCTAAAAAAGTACCAATATCCATTCCAATGTCGAGTTGTCTTCCATTCCCCTCTACCACATGTGCTGCAAACTGCTTCTGGCACACTTTCATGATAGTCATAACCTATCATGTTGCTCATATGGATTGCCTTTTCTTGATGAAACTGCTGCTTTAGGGAACATTTCAGGAATAAGTTTAGAGATGGGCAATTAGACAAGTAGCCTGAAGTCAGGCAGAAGGCAAGGCAGAGTGGCACTTTAGAGTGCCTATACACAAGCAGGTAGACTGCTCTGATGCGCTGTAATTATAGCACATCAGAGCAGGCTCAATTAGTCTTCTGGAATGTGGTAATTACCATGTTTGATGTGGTAATTATTGTTCAATGAGCTTTAGATAATGTACCCCTGCTGCCATTTTGAAATGTAGGGATGCTGATACACAAGACGGTGCAAACGCTTTAATTAGAGAGGCTCTTGGAGCCACTCTAATTAAAGCACTGCCCCCACCTCCTCCCCGCCCCCACCACTCCTGAAGCACGTGTATAAATGCCCTTAGATACTAACTGGTTCAGAGGCATCAGCTTTTATAGGTAAGTCTACTCTGTCATAGCATTTTAAAAAGGCTGTCGTCTGCAAAACCTTGCACCTCTCTGAAACAGGTTGTCTTTAAGATGCCACCCTCCCATCTTCTGGAGCACTTTTGTGTACATGTCAGAAAAGCATTTTTTGTAGAAGGCATGTGTTATATAGCAGCGACATGTCAAAGTCAGCCCTTTGATAGATTGTACTGCCTATGTACGTAGCATGTTAACATACTTATTTCTTGATTCCTTTGCTATTAAAAAAAAAGAAAAAATGTATCCCTGCTAAGTAGAAAAACAATACAAAAATAATTTGCAGTTCCACAATACAGTTTTCCAGTATTAATCTTTCCTTTCTTTGTATTGTGTAAAGCTAGCAAGGCACTCCATATTTTGCTGAAAGCTTTACTAATTTTAGAAATGCCTGTTGACTAAATATACTTGGTTAGCCAACAGTCTGCCAGTTATAACTAGATGTCAGTTGTTGGCAAGGCAAGCAGTACAGCTCCGATCTTCTTTTTTCTGAAAAGAAATGAGAAAGTAATGAGGTATGTCTTCATAAAAGTGAATTGAATTTCAAAATTACATGACTTACTGTGGTAAGCATTGATATTACTTTTTTCTCAGCTGATTTGCAAGCCATTTCTTTTTGTCTTGTTCATTGATAATGTAACGGTGATAAGCTGTTGGTCAACTTTTACACTTTTAGGAGCTTGGGAAATACTTTAACATGAAATGGCATTCAGATTGCTTCTGACCACACATCTGTTTGAATTTCAAATGTTCCTTTGGGCATTACTGAGAGGAAAATAAAGTCCAATAAGTAGAATTAATAAATGAAGCCACAATGGCAAACATTTATGGTAAATAAAAAAAAAAAGCATCACTTTAATGTTGCAGCTTCCTCTGTCTTTTGCTTAAACTCACTAGGTCAAATTCTGTTTTTTCTGCTCTGTATTGTTTCCTTGACACTTTTGAAACTGATTGGAAAGGCCAATAAAGAATGCCATTCTTTCAAATAAAGTATCGTCTAATGTGGACCCTGGTGTCATGCAGATTTTCATTCAAGTCAGTGGGCCTCTATGTTCTATAAAAGATTCACGCTGACAAATCACAATGTAAAATTGAAGCCTAAATATGTACAATATTAATTTATGCAATTTAAAAGCAAATGGAGGATTTGAAGAATGTCTCTGCTGGAAATGACAGATCAAAAAATGCACCAGTAAGCTTCACACTTTTTTTCTAAACTCAGACTGTGGATAACCTCTTAGCACAAGAAACACACTGCATAATAGGCTTTATTTAAAAACTTTATTTAAAAAGCAGAGATTCTTATTAATGTTTTTAAGGAGAATCAGAATTTGAGGACTAACAAGAAGAGTAACTTTTTAAAAGAGAGTTGTCTAAAGTGAAGGTTTTGGTCTGTTTATAGTATGTATTCAATTTTTTCCCTGGCTAAATTATAGAAAATTATATCACATAATTTTCATGTTGCCCTGAAATTGCTTTTTATTAATTTTGCAGTTCATCTTTGATACTACTTCATTTTATTGTATCCATTGTATTAAACCTACAAAACATTGTTCTTGAACATCCCAGGTTTATGTTAATTAGTGTGCCATAGAAACTGGTGATGAGCGTGCTATTGTCTTTAATGTAAAACTCTTCAAAAGAGCAAGCTCCATGGCCTTATTTGCCTCTGCTATTTGTAATACTTAATTGCTTTGGCCTAATGAAGAAAATTAATGTTTTTCTAAAGTCCATTTTAGCAGAGGAGAGAGGGAGGCTTTTATGATAACTAGCACCATAGAAGGGGGAGGGTATGGAATAAATGGTTCATTACTTTTTTTAATGAAAGAGAATCTGTGAATTAGGCAGAGTCCTCCTGATTTAATCAACTCAAATCATTGTGCATCTCTTGGGCAGTACTCAGAAAGCTAAAAAAATGGAGAGACTTCTAATTTCTCTCTCAGTATTTAATGAAATTGTACAATGTGTGACATGGTTTAAAAACTACCCCAAGCAAAAGCTTTAAAAACTACCCCAAGTATTAAAAATGGACCATGACCTGACTCTGATACTATAGCTCAATCTGTACACAAGGACACTATTTGATAGGAAATGGCATGATTCTTCTTACCGGAACATAGGCATGATTCTTCTACAGATGCATAGGGAGCAAGAAAATGTCAAGCTCCACATGGGACCCCTACTGAATGCTCTGGGGCAGCCCACAGTCAATGCCAGTGAAAAAACCAAGCTCCTAAATGTATACTTCACATCAGTATTCCTGAAATCAAACGGGATGTTCACCTGTCTAGAGGCTAGGGGAACATGGGGAAGATGACAAACTATACAAAATCAGCCCTGAACAGGTGAGGGATCTCCTGCAACACATGGGTGACTTCAAGTCTGCTGGGCCCAATGACCTGCACCCAAGAGTCCTGAAAGAACTGGCTAAACTAACAGCAGCACTACTGGTCAAGCTCTTTCAAGAGTTGTGAAACTTGGGAGCAGTCCCAGATGACTGGAAGAAAGCCAATGTGGTGCCTGTCTTCAAGAAAGGGAAGAGGGATGACCCTGCAACTTACAGACCAATCAGTGTGACCTCAGTCCTGGGTAAAATCTTTGAGAAATGTATTGAGGAGACCATCATTTGCAAGCTGGACATGGACAGGATATTAAGAAGTAATCAGCATGGCTTTGTTGGGGGTAGATCATGCCTGACAAACCTTGAGTCCTTCTATGACCAGGTAACTACCCATCTGAATGAGGGACATGTGGTGGACATGATTTACTTAGACTTCAGTAATGCCGTTGATTCTGTGTCCCATGGGATTCTCTCAAACAAGCTCGAGGGTGCTGGACTTGACCAGTCTACAGTGAGGTGAGTGGACAGTTGGCTTAGAGGCTGCTCCCAGAGGGTGGTAATTGATGGGATGGCCTCATCCTGCAAGGCTGTCTCCAGTGGTTTCCCCCAGGGATCAGTGCTTGGACCCGTGCTCTTTAATATATTCAGTAATGACTTGGATGAGGGGGTGGAAAGCTACTTAAGTTCACGGATGATACCAAGCTGTGGGGAAATGAGGGCCCGCTGGAGGATAAGGTCAAGATCTAGGATGATCTTGACAGGCTGGACTTATGGGCAAAACAGAATTAGATGAGGTTTAACAGGGATAAGTGTGAAGTCCTTCATCTGGGTAGGAAGAACCCTCACCACAACTACACAATGGCTGGTGGCCACTGGCTGGCACAGCATCTGAGCGACACCTGAGGGTTACGATCGACCAGAAGATGAATATGAGCCAGCAGTACGATGAGGTTGCCAGGAAAACAAATAGAGCACTGGGGTGCATCAGCCAATCTGTTTCCAGTAGATTCAGGGAGGTGCTCCTCCCTCTCTATTTGGCACTGGTGAAGCCTCAGCTGGAGTACTGTGTCCAGGTCTGGCCACTGTACTTCAAGAAGGACATGGATAAGCTTGAAAGGGTACAAAGAAGAGCCACCTGCATAGTCAAGGGCATGAAGGATAGTCCCTAGGAGGAGAGACTTGGGGAAATGGGCCTGTTTAGTTTGAGTAAGAGAAGGCTGAAAGGTGACTTCATATAACCACCACAAGTACACCAAGGGGTGAACACCAAGATTTAAGTGAGCAACTCTTCAGGAAGGCGCCTCAAGGGAGGACAAAGACCAATGGACATAAGCTTATAGAGCGTAAATTCAGGGTAGATATAAGGAAGAAATTCTTCTCTATAAGGGTCGCCAGAATCTGGAACATGCTCCCAGCAGTGGTGGTGCAGTCGCCATCCTTGGAGGTGTTCAAGAGAAGGTTGGACAGGCACCTTGTTGAGCTTCTCTGAGCCCAGTAACTTCTTGCCTATGGCAGGGGACCAGACTTAATCTTACAGGTTCCATCCAGTTCTACAGTCCTATGATTCTATGGACTTCAAGAATAGACTCAGTCAAAACCTGCAATTCCAAACCCCTTTCAGCTTTGAAAAGGAGAAGAGTTTGAAGTTGGATTTCTGTTTTGGCTTTGAATCCAATGGTCTGAATCAAAAACCTGGTTCAAAATCTCTTTATGTATACTCAGTATTTTTTCTATAAAGCCATAACATAGCTGTAATGGAAAACAACTGACAGCAAAATGAGTAGGAGATGTGAAAATTACCTATGATACCCCATAAAAGTCAATACAAGGCACCACTAATGTGGGAAAATGCCAGTATATTAAAATCTATTGCTACCATTCAGAACGATAGAAATTATATGAAATTAAATTTATTTCCTTCAGGACTAATAGGAACATTAACTTTATTACAAGTTTACAGGTGAGATTTGCTCGATGCAATGCAAAAGTGTGTGTGTTGTGTGTGTGTGTATATGTGTGTTTGTTGAAGGCTAATCAGTAATCTGGTTATTCTATTCAGTTCTCATGGGACATTTTAGTTGGAAGCTGTAAAAACTTCAAACGTGCATAAATGATGCTTCCAAATGGTCTTGACTACTTTGTGAGTGATCACCACTTTTTCACTTTTATATCTTTTTTTGTTATCTACCAACAAAGGTCTTCCTATCACCAAACACTTCTGTTTTGCAGTATACACATTTATGTCAGAAAATGTTTTAATTGTAACATAATTAAAAACTTAACCTGTTTATTCTGAATATATCCATATTAGATTCTTATTTGCTCTTTAGCATTGTAGCATTTGAGCCCCGAGTGGGGTAGAATGGATGAAGCAGTTCTTGCAATTTGCCTAGAATCAGGCCTGAATTTGAATGCTTCCTCTGATGTTTGTTTAGACCCTGGACCTCAGAAAAACAGGCTTTGATTCCCTTGGGGAACTGATGGATAGGATCCCAGTGAACAGGGGCAGCAAACAGATCAAACAGTGGCAGTTTACTGCCCAGTTTGCAAAACTTTGCTGCCCCCCACCTCCTCTTTGAAGGGAGAGCCTTTCAGCTTGGTGTGAGGAAGCAGGGGAAAGAGAGCCCTTTGGAGCCAAGCAACAGTAAACAGGCCAACTTTCAGGCAAGTTTGCTAGGGAAGGTGTGCTTGGAAGAAGGGCAGTAAGAGAGAAGAAGCAGATTAAGAGAGCCAGGGAAATGTCTGGAGGATATCACAATGCCAGAGCCACTGCCTCTGCTTCTGCTTGCACCTCTGAGGTTTGTGTCCAGGTGGGAGCACTCACAATCGAGGCTTCCACCCAGCTCCAGGTTTAGTGCTGTGGGGACTGTGGCTTGCAGGTTCCTTGCAGGGATGGCCAGGTTGGAGAGTGTGCAGTGTAAGATCTCCTGTTGGTGTTTGTCAGGGAACAGGCAAGAGATCTACAAGAGGAGGTGGTGAGGCATCTGAAGCATCCTCTGCCATGAGGAGTTCATTGATTTAATGCTGGAGGAAACCTCTGGGACTGTGGAGGAAAAACTACCAGAGGCAGTGCTAGAGAAGGGAGAGGACATGAACTGCTAGGAAGGTGGAAACTGGAAGCTTGTGACCTCTGACAGCAAGCAGAAGTCTCCATCTCCACCTGCAGCACTTCATCTGGAATATACATATAAAACCCTAGCAATAGAGGGCAAGGAACATGTTCCATTGGTGGAGGAGGATACGCCAGGCCTCCTCAAGGTGGGAAAGATTGAGACCATTGCCTCCAAGAAGAAGCGATGGGTAGTAGTGGTTGCAGACTCCTTTCTGTGGGGGATAGATGGATCTATCTGATGACCTGACCTGTTGTCTCAGGAAGTCTGCTGTTTGGACGTTGCTGTTTGGAGGTTGGAGGCTGAGGCCCGCCCCCTTCCCCCTTTTCCCCTCCTCAGTTGGGTGGGTGAGATGGGTTGGTGGTATGCCCTCTATCTATGGTGGCCTCAGCTTCACCTCTTGGGGACCCTTTGCTGTTCTGAAATCCCTATTTTTGTATCTTTTCCCCTCTGTGATGACTCTTCATCTTTGGCCATTGCTGATTGGTCTCCTTAAGGTCATCATAGTGTCCACATTCTGTCCTGTCAGCATATTCCTTTGTTTTACAAACCCATCACGTGCATGCATCCTTGGCCTTTCCTGTTCTTCTCCTAATTTGATCTGTTCCCCAAAAGTGGAAATCCCAAGGGCTCTGCAGCTGGGCAATGAAGCCTGGTGCTATCTTAACTCATGTTATGGAACAGTGTGGTACATTTCTTCAATTTCCCAGTCTGTGTGTTGGCTTGCTGCTTGCCCATGTCAAACACAGTGGGACTGGAAGGCACAAAAAGGCTTTTTAGAAATCAGTTAACCCTTGTCATTGCCCTAGACCATTATTCTAATACATATTATCTACTTCACCTATAAGCCAGTTTCCAAAAGCAAATCTCTAAATACTATTTTCTAGCCATCACTGTGTGACTTGTTTTATATAATATACGTGTATAGATTATAGTCACATCTAGAATAAGTAAAGTTGTATATTACCCTGTTATCTTTGAATAATGGTCTATACAATATATATAACTGTCATATATATTAATTGACCCAAAGTTGTGTAGCTACTTGATAAAGATATGTTTATTTTCATAAAAAGAAAGGTGTCCCGAGCTTGCCTGGAAGCTGGAGCGGCATTTGGTAATTGGTAGGAAAACCAGAACACTAAAGATGTGAGAACTTTAGAGGCAAAGTGAGATGTTTGCTTTGCTTTTTTGCTTGCCAATAAACATAATGCTGTTTCAGCTCAAGCCAAACTATTTTATTTCTGTTTTGGTGTCTGTGCTCTGGGAACAAACACAAAGAGCTGGGACCATCTCTGTGTGCATGCAATTTTCACTACAGCATTGCAAGCCAAAATTGTAGGAGGGTTGCTTTGGAGGATAAGAATTCCTTTCCCTAAGCCGGTTGAAACCGTTTATTACATTGGTGTCCAATTGATGTTTGTGTGTCACAGTGAGGGGATGATGTGCTTGTGGCACATCCCTAATGAGAGTGGATAAGGCTACACTTGGGGGCTTCTATCATTACTCACAAAAAAGAGGTAGCCATCAGTGTTGAGGAGTCACTTTTGTGCAATGAGGATTTTGCTCATGTGTCTTGTCAAGTAGATCTTTGCTGTCTTCCCTGACTGTCAATGTTTGCAAGGCCTCTCAGAGAGTTTGTGAAGAGGTACAGACTGAATTGTTTTCAGGGAGTTGTTGACTCACAGCTCTTATATTTCCATCTCAGCCAATTCTGCCAGTACAGCTGAGTATATTTCTCACTATTGGGTCAAGGTCTAGGAGACTCTGTGAGTGAACCAGCGAAGTCCAAACTTGAGAAGACAGAGGCAGTTCTCATGTGGTGGAGGCAGCAACTATGAAATAAGAACAACCATAGTGGGTTTGACCACAGGTTTATCTAGGCCATTATCTTGTATCTCACAGCGGTAAAGAGTAGATATTAAGAGAAAGAGATTCATGCAGTGTCTGTCTAGATTGATCTGTCCCCTGCCCCTTTTCCCTTACAGCTTCTGGCATACTAAGGATAAAGGAGCTAAGGACAAAAGGAACCTCAGGAAAAACCTAAGGAAAAAGCTAATATTGTAGTGGCCTCATTAACTCTGACAGTGCTTTCTCCTTAAGAGCCACCAGCAGTTCTGTCTGAGATGCTGCTTTAGTTTCCATACTACACTATGTGGGTACCTCACCATCCTTCAGACATTTATCCTCACAAGTTTAATTTTTTTTATTCCCATTTTTGAGGACTTGCCCAAGGTGACATAGAAAGTCTGTAATAGAGAATGGACTTGGACCCCAGTCTCTCAAGTCCTTTTCTAGTGCCCTGAACACTAGATAGAAAATTCCTTCCTGGTCCTAAATACACTTTAAGGCATGCTACAAAGACCATCTCTTTCAGTGGTCATATGGGGAGGGCTGTCATGGCTGAAGTGAGTTTTCTCTAACAACTGCAAGGGGGAACTTTCTGTGTTTTTAATATATTGTTACTCCCTGACAGCTTTTATGCATGAGCATGTGTGTGTGTAGGGAACTGCATGGCTATTTACATTTTGAAATAACATTCACTGACTCTTTAAGTCATGACAAAGGTGTCTACAAGTAATGTTTACTGCATATGTATTTTCATTCTTGATTGCTTCTGGGAAGCATATGAAATTCTTGAACTTATTATCAACTTCACAAAAAACAAGTTCCTTTATCAACCCACCCCAAAACAACCAGCCGCTCCTCCACATATTGCAGTTAGAGAGGAATCCTTGGAGAATGTTGAACATTTCCGCCACTTTTCCCAAAAAGCAAACAAAGACGACAATATTCAACACTGGATAAAATCTACCAGTACTGCCTTTAGACGTCTTCAATGATCATGATATCAGGACCCAAACCAAGTTTTTCGTCTACCAGGCAGTTGCCCTCCCTCCCCTGTTGTATGGGTGTGAAACTTGGATAACATATTGGAAACATCTGAAAGCTTTGGAGTGTTACCATCAGTAGTTCCTTCAGGAAATCCTCCATATCAATTAGAAGGACAGAAGAATGAATGTAACTGTTCTGGCTCAAGGAAACACCATCAGAATTGCAGCCATGTTTACACAGCACCAGTTCCATTGGACAAGACATGTCCTAAGGTTGCCTAACAACTGACTCTCAAAACAAGTCCTGTACTCCCAACTCACTGATGATTACTGCTTCAGAGGTGGGCAAGAACTTCAAGGATACTTTGAAGGCCAATTTGAAGAAATGTAATATTAACACCAGTATCTGGGAGACTTAAGCACTGAATTGTCCCCAGTAACGACATAATGTACAACAAGTTATTAGATGCCTGTTGATGTATGATGTATGAAATTAGAAATCTGATCAAAAACAGGTATAGAAGGTCTCTATTTGGGGGAATTGTCCCCCAATAACAACATAATGTACAGCAAGTTATTCATCATTTTGAGCAAATTTGCTTCACTATAGTTGCAGATGACACAGATGCATCTATGCATTATAGATGTAGGAGAGACAACAGGAAAGAGCTGTGACTCAGCATCCCCAGGATCTACTCCTTCCTCCTTCTGCCATGTCTACAGTTGAATATGCAGTCAGATCTGCCTCACTCATCTATGAACTTACTGAAGACTTCCCTATTTACTGGATGACTGTTGTTCTTGTATTGAGGGACTGCCACTACCGATGAGTCTTATTTTTTTTTAATCTATTTATATCCATGGATATGTAAATGTATACATAGTTGTCCTGTGGGTTTTTATTCATTGTCATTTGTCTGCAGCAACCGCATTTGGTGAGAAGCAAAAAAGTGTTACACTTGAATTTTCCTCCTTTCCCCATAATGCCAAGCCAATGTGACAGCAATTTTCTGGACCTCTGACATTTCCTGCAGTACTTGTTACAGGTGTTTTCTAACCAAGTCCCTGGCCCTTTGTAGCATATGAGATGATAGAGATACAGACATTGCTTTGTTCAATAACTCTCTTGCTAGTGTGCTAGCCACAGGTATCAGTATCCTCCAGTCAATGTTGTTGTAAAAACAATATTATTGTGAAAATATGAGATGTGCTCATTAGGCTTGATACTGTATTCTTAAAATAGTTGTTGACATAGCAGTTTAGATTGTGTTGCTTTATTTTGAAATGAAGGTATGTAAAATCCAATTGCTGCTGTAGGTCATCTTGAATCACTGTAATCGCTCAATACAGGATGCTTTCACATGGAAGAGTACCTCTGGGCTAGTGACTCTTAGCTCCTCACTGTTGGTGCGTATGTGTATACATGTATGCATATGAGGGCAGGGCTTTGTTTTTGATTTTTTTTTTTCCAAAATTAGACACTGAAAGTATGTTTCTGGAAAAGTGGATCATGATTTGACTGATATATATTTCACATATGTTTGCATTTTTGCCATAAATTCTGTCTATAGGCAACTGGTAAGGGATGTATGGGGGTGCATACACTGTTTTATGAGCAAAACATCCCGTGGCATGATATTAAAACATCATACAAGATATAGCAGACATTTATCAGGTCAAATTAAGGATCTTAAATTGCTCTTGTTTGGAATTGTATTTTATTGTGCAATCAAATCAATTTCTAAAGTCATTGCTGAAATTGTTTTTATCTCCTTTCATCTCATTTACTGACAGGTCAGTTTTACTGCTCAAGAACTTACCACTGCAGTATTTATTGTGCATCCTTAATTTCACCTGCATCTTTGAGAGTATCATCAGCATCTGAAATACACAAAATGTCTTGATGAATGTTAGAGATCTCATTTATTGCCTGAGAAAATTGTCAACAACATATCTTACAGTACAGGAATTTTTAATAATCCTTTCAAACTAAGTGTGAAACATTAACATGCAATACAGTTCTACTACAAATAGAGACATTCTATATTATATATCAATTTTCAATCGGATTTCTTATTTCATATATCATACATTAACAGGCATCGAACAGGAAGGGGAGTTTTCAGTTAAAACCTAAAATAGATGGGCAACAGGTAATGCTCAGAAATATTGAGTGGCTCTTGCAGGTGTCAAGAGCATTAGAGGAGAAAGCTCTTGCTTCAGGAGAGATTTTTGAAAAGGGAAATAAAAGAGCTTGGTTATAGCTGGTCAGAAAGAGAAGGCTGGAATACAGAGACAGACCAAAAGAATGTTACAACCATCACTTACATCTGTTTTATATTATTGTAGATGCACTGACATCAGTGGAATTACTTTTGCATTACACCAGTAGGTTAAGAAAATTTAGGCTGTATAAGGTCCCATCTATATGTTACACTCAAGGCATGATTAACCAGTTAATCATGCCTTAAGTGGTCACCCAGCCACACATTCAATCATTTACTGGCATGATAAAAAAGCAATAAGCCACAATGTTATGCCACAAAATATGTGTAATAACTTGGTAACTGCTTCCTGTCATACTATTAATTGCATATACACACAGGGGCCCTTGTGGCTGGGCACCCCATCAGCTGATCAGAGCTCCCAGGTGGGGAGTCTATGTGCACCCCCAGGCCTGGGAGCTGCCAGCTGACGGGGCTCCCAGCCGTGATGGGCATCATGCACCCCTGCAGCTGGAAAACCACAGATCGTGTGATCCTAGCTGTGGGGGCGCTCCATACCCCACCCCACCCTACCCCCACAGCTGGGAGATCACATGGCCTGCAGTCTCCTAGCCACTGGGGTGCATGGTGCACCCTGCAGCTGGAAGTCCCATCAGTTGAAGGGGTTCCCAGCTGTGGGAGCTTGCTTTTTGCCAGTACAGGGGGAGCCTTGCATCATGCCTCCTGCCATGCACATGTGGCACATCAGGAGGCATGATTTTGTGGATTGCGCATTAAATCCCATTACGCCTTACCTGCATATGTAGAGAGGCACTTGGAGAAACTACTTCTGACTTTACTGTGGTCAGCAAAGTAGGCTGGAGAAATTTCCCTTTAGAAAAGGGAAAGCAGGAAAGCAATTCACTCACGTGGATTACCAGGTTATCAATTAGGAAAACATTCTAGGTGCTTGTGAGTTACTTCTCCATAATGGCTGAGAAGAAAGCAGAGCTTTTTACATGAATTTCATTTTGACTGAGCAATAGTTGTTTTTCTTGCACATTTTTTTATGGCAAGCGAGTCAGGTGAGAGTGTGAGGGGGCCTTATTCCTTGTCCAACATGAACCAATGCAGTTACTTTAATTTTTTTTCTGAATTGCAGGGATTTAGGTAACAGAAGCATGAGTGACTGGTGCCTCCTGAACCTGGGGGGGCACCTGCACCAGCCCTACTGACAGCATCAGTGTTGGCCATCGGGGGGGGGGGGGGGGGGGCATGTGCCCCCCCGTACCCCCCCTACCAGCCGCCTATGAACAAAAGGAATGCAACACTGGCTGTTATTGTGTATGCAGTGTCCTTACCTCAGCTATGTACCTATAGTTGCTATGGTAAGGAATATTTTTGATATTTAGTGCATAATGAGCCTGCATGTTCAGTGAGGAAAGGACCAGAGATGAGCAACCCAAGGGTACTAGGAATGAAGCTGACTTTGCTGGTACCTAGGGGACTGGGGCTGGGAGGTGAGCACTTATAAACTGGCACAGCTTATAGCAGCCCCAAGACTGCTCTGAATTTTCACCAGGGGATGATTCCTTCTCAAAAGCAAGAAGGGA
>NW_005842451.1:478980-484383 GCF_000455745.1 Alligator sinensis
AAAACCTCCTCAATAAAACTCAGTTCAGCCCCTGCTGTGGATTTAGCCCCAGGAGAAACCCCATTGCAATCAATGACATTATACAGTGGGATACAAGTAGTATTAGATCAAAATCGGTGAGGGTGTTTTGACACAAGGAGTGAGTCAGACTGACAGTCCCGTATGGTGAGAGGGAGTGTGTGAACAAATCCCACTGTATAGCATTCAAAGGAGCTTCTTACAGTGTTCTCCAGCACAGATACAACTTCATGTGTTAACCTAAATGCGATCAATACCTGTATAACCAGCTGCACTGCACAGAAAGATATACATTGCATATGGAAAAGACCCATGTGTATTTTTTAAAACTTTTATGGCATAAATGTGCTACAGCACGTGAACATGCTAATATTTAGCACAATATGCTGATTATAGTGGTGTAAACATCACTCAGATAACTTACCTTGAGCAACATGAGTCAGTTGTATTACAGTCATAAATTGATCATGTTTCCACAGTGGACATTTAAGATCATGTCTTCAATACTGAAATAAATTGTGAAATGATGAACCTTAGATTGCAGTTGGTATATAAAGAGTAGCACCAACAAAGTTGGACATTCACAGAAGATTAAACAGAATCCTAATGAAATAAAGTACAGTTTATTGACTTGATTGGCTTGACTTGGCTTTAGATCAGGCTCAGAGAATTAAAGCTGATGGATTCTGCTTTTCCATTAATTTGTATAAAGCAGGCTTGAAATCAATGTATTGAAATCAATGGGTTAATACCTGCGTGACTAGGGATTAGGCCCATGGCGTGAGTATTGAAGAAGACACTTAGGACTGAAAATGGAGAGAGTGTGGTAATGACATTTGCTGAAGAACTGGATAAACTTAAGGACCGGAGGAATAGAATTGGGATAAAATGTAATAGTACACATCTCAAAGTCATGCACCTAGAGACTAATAATAAGAATTTTTTCAGAGGCTTAGCATTTAGAAATGAAAAAAGGCACAGGAAAACGGAACGCATCAGTCCAATTACAGAGGGATTATGAGCCACAATTCTGGATACAACTGTGAAAAAGACAAATATGTTCCTAGTTTATATCACGTGAGGTATTTCAGTGGAACTATGGAAGTATTCATGACAACACGCAAGGCCCTGAATCTATGTGTATTGGAACAGTTTATAGCAATCCTGGAACAGATACAAAGAAGGGCTGCTAAGGTGATCAGAGGAATGAGGGGCATAAATAGCCTAGACAGCAACTTAAAAGAACCTGGCTTGCTTAACCTGGCAAAGTGACAATTGAGACAGCATATGACTGTTCTCTCTAAAAGCATCAAAAGGGTATCATCAGGGAGAAAGCAGAGCTATTTAAGCTAGAGGATGGTGTTGGCACAAAAGCAAATGCGCAGAGATTGGACCTGAATAAATTTAGAAATTAGAAGGTTTCTAACCCTGAGAGAAAGTGAGGTTCTGGAACAGCCTTTCAGTAGGAGTGGTGCAAAGAAGCTATCTTATTTTGAGATTGAACTTGATAAGGTTATGAACAAAATTATCTGACACAGTCATATGAAAACTGGGGAGTGCGTGGCTGATAGGGGGAAGGGAAGGAATGAAAATATATCTCCAGTTTTCACCAGTATGAAAACTTTTTTTAATTTCAGGTCTGAAGCAATTGTATTTATTTGTTTATTTCTGTTTGCCACAAAAAAAAAAAAAAAAATCACAGGCCTATTGATGATGCATATTTTAAGTACAAACAATGTATTTATAATTTCAAAAGAGCTGAAATCTTTTGTACTCTGTTTTAGAATTCTTTCAGCTTGATCTATTAGCTTTCTGCATCATTGAGGGCCATTATAAAATATACTGTAGCCTGGACAAGCAAGCAAAAGGGTACCTTCTCATTTATTACAAGCACCTGACACACTAATTAGTCCCCTATCTTCTTAGTTAACACACTGTTATATTAACTGAACCATACTTTAAATGAATTAAGTCTGATTCCTTTATTGTAATAAAGGAGAAAAAGAAGAGTGACAAAATGAATGTAGTTTTAGTCAAAATTACTACTTCCAAAATTAGGCAAAAAAAAAAAAAGACTTTACAGGGATGATGGTGGCTTTTCACAGGTTATTTTTATTGATCCTGCATTACAGCAGGGTGGTCACTGGCATCTATCTCACATACTGAAGAAGAAGGGACTTGCTCCAAAACACAGCTGCATTCATCTAGCTTTATCATTCTTGCACATGCACACAGGTGCTCTGTGCTCTGTACATCTCAGCTCACCAATTTTCCTTTCTGGGAAGCACTCTCTATTTTGTACAAGCATGACAAGGTCTGAAAGCATTGCCAAGTTTCATAACTGCAGTGTCTGCACTGGGGGCAGGGTTTCATACAGCTTGTCTCTCATGCTAGATTCATTTACTTAACAGATTGTTACTGGTTCCAAATTATCGATCACCTATGCTGAGTGCTATATTTGGTACAATGACTTTCTTTTCATTGGCACATCTTTATTTCCTCTTGCCAAAAGCCTGATTATAAATCTTCAAAATATTTTTGTGTTGTGTATGGCAAGTGAGTTATATTTCCCCATCTCAATGTATTCTCTTTCATATTGATTACATAGTGTAAACCCAAGGAGGACTGACTATACCCTTTTCAGTTTGTAATCATTGCCTTTCTTATTTGGGTGGCAGCTGCAGCAGCATCAGTTTGAAGCAGACCTAGAGCTGGTGACTGTTCGGGGGTATACAAGAAAAGCAATTTAATCCTTTCACACTTTGATGTTCTTTTGTAACAATCATTAACCAGCCACACCACAAATCCCAATTTAGTCCAGTAAGGTGTGCACTGTGTACTACCGCTCATATGTCACCATGCTGTAGGAAATGCATACTCTTAATATACAATAGTGGAAAAATGATTTTCTTTAATAGAGAAGGTAGACACATTTTCTTTAGTACAGTGGACTAAAAAGCATGAAGATCACTTGTTATTGTGTTATTTATGGTAGCATAGAAGTGAAGTGGTTGTGTTGGTCCAAAAATCATGCAAGACACAGGCAAAGATTTCTTAGGGTGACACCTTTTATTGAACCAACTATGTAGTTGGGAGCCGGACAAGTTTTGAATGCAAGAAATTCTTCCTCGGGTCTCTGATCACAGGAAGCCAGATACAGCTTGAGGCCCAAAGACCTAAGGAAAGACAGGTCGGATGATACAGCTCTGTGATCATAAGGTACCATGTCCACTTGGATCTTTGATAGTGAAATTAGAAATATTCCCTGCTATCTGGCAGAAAGTTGTCTTCTAAAATTTCATTGCTACCTCTAAAATGTGCTAGTTCATAATCTGCTTGTTTACTGATTTTTTTTCTCTGCAACAAGCTTTTCACTGTAGCTGTTACAGAGATACCATCAGGATCCCTTATGTCAAGCCAAAAGGCTTAGTGGAGTTAAACCTTGATTATTATGTAAATGCTTCATACAGCATTTTCCAGAAATGTCAGTGTAGTGAGGCTGAGCTGATCAGCAAGTCTTTTTTTATCCTAAAAGCTACCTCCATTTCCAAAATTGCACACACAATATTTTAATACTGGATTTAACACTGTTCCTGCTTTAAGACATAGCTTATCTTTTTAAATTAATGCATTTGTTTTAGTATGGCATTATGCTCTCTTTATGCATATCTGTCCCTCCATATGGCTTAGGAATGAGTGTGGAATAAGAAATGCTATGGTGGCTCTACACTGATCACTCTTTGCAGAAGGAGAAATCATCCAGAGGCTAACTGATCTGACATCAGGTCCCTGGCTGCCAGGGTTATTTCTGTTTTTTAAATAATGATTACCTGAGACCATAACCTATGGCCACCCTTCTCATCTTGCTTGCCATCCTCCTGGTCCCATTAATCTTCCAATCTTGGCTGTGTCATAGGTCAGTTCCAATGAGAGATATGTCCTATAGCAGGGGTCGGCAAAATACAGCCTGAGGGCCAGATTCGACCTGTGAGGCCATTCTATTTGGCCTGTGGGACCCCTAAAAATTTAGAAAATTAATATTTATCTGCCCTTGGTTCCTGTAAAAAATGACAGGAACCAAGGGCAGTAGGACCCAGGGGAAGCCCAGCGGGCTCCCGCAACAGCAGGGCCTGCCAGCCCCCGCCCCTCCCTGTGCCAGAACCACGGGTAAGGGGCGGGGGGAAGGGCAGGGGAGGAGCCTGGGGAAAAGCTGAGCATAGGGGGAGGGAAAAATGGCCCCTTGTCCACCCCATGCCCAGTGTCCCGCACTGCAGCTGCTCGCAGCCCGCCTGGGGCTGCCTGTGCTTGTTCCAGACAGCTCCTCGTGGGTAGTGAGCAGCTGCAGCAGGAAACACCGGCCACAGGGTGGGATAAGGGCCCATCCCCCCCCCCTCCCCCCCATGCTCAGCTTTTCCCTGGGCTTATCTTGCTTTGCTGTCTCCAAATTTGTAGTCAGTTAATCTGGTTATCCTATGTAATAAATCTTTTCATTGTTTGGCCTCTTACTGATTGCCTGTGGAACCTTACTGATTGCCTGTGGAAGGATTTATCTCTGGGCAAGTGATATTCCAGGCTAGCCCTCTCCACAGAGAGCGGGACTTAAATGTTCTTTCATAAGCCAACAGGATGGCTACCTGGGTCTGGCAGAGATTTCTTCACTGCAGATTCAGGGCGTGGCATAAAGGCAGTGGAACAGAGGCTTGCTGGGATAGGGAATTATCCCAGGACAACCTTGGTCTTATCTTTGGGGCAAGTAGCAGCACCATGGGGAGAAACTCAGGGCTCTGGGACTGCCCAATAGTTGAGTTTGTGACACAGGCGATGCTGTGCTTTTAGGTTGAACTCATGCTGTTTTTAGTTTGTATGTTGTGAATCGGGTAAGCATCTTCCCTCTTAGCAATCAGGATCCTGACACAATGTAAGTGTCTCCGTTTCAGGCCTGATTCATATTCCGAAGCTCAGAAGAGAATCATGAATTAAGACGCACCTCTATGCCTCAGTACTGAGTGACAAGCTGAACTTCATCAGTCTTTTCTATAGGTATGTTGATCAGGGTTGTACCAATGAAGAATAGTGCCTAAATTATACCTCATTGGTTAAATCGAGGTGCCACACAAGATCTGACCCTAAATGTACAAAGTTTATCCATTATGTAAATTCTGTTTTTCTCTACATATACCCCCACCCCAAAGTCCAACATAAGGAGGTAGAACTCTTCTAATGATTTAACCATTAATTGAATTAATTCAACCATTGTGGCTCAGATCCAGAAAGTGCCTTATGGGTCTAACACAGGAGTTCTCAACCTTTGGTACCTTACGTACCCCCTGCCAATCAATGCGGCAAAAGCGAAACTGGAAGTCCCACCATGGCACTTCTGGTTTC
>NW_005842451.1:484414-501936 GCF_000455745.1 Alligator sinensis
GGGGGGGGGGGGGGGGGGCAAACTCAAACTCCAGCACTTGCATACTCCCAGGGGTACGCATACCACAGGTTGAGAAACACTGGTCTAACAGATTTTATGATCCACAATATCCATGAGGTGCCTAAAGCATGTGTAAGCATGTGGGTTTACATTAGTAAAGTTCCCAAGGTTCCTAGGATGCTGTTGTCATGCATTTTGAGAATTGTCTTGTCAGAGGTAAGCATCTTGGTGCTTACTCCTAAGTCTGTCTAGGATTCATGCACAAGAAGTCCCCTGAGTAAATATATGCATACTAACTTTCTGACAGTTGAGCTGCCTTAACTTTTTAAAGTCAACTTAACAGTCCGAGCATACACACGTGTGGGAACAGAATCAACTTAAATACAGCACAAGATAATACACCTTGCAGGAGTCACATTAGTTAAGTTGACTCAGCTCACAAGACAGCTGCCACAATGTTAAGGACCTGTACAAGTGTATGCTCCGCCATGGTTTAAGTTAAGTAGACTTAGTTAAGTCAACTTAGTATGTGTGTATGCATTCCATGTTTCTCAAACCCCCCGAGGAACCCAGTCTAGTAGGCACCAACAGCTCTCAGTTGAGCAAAAAGTGCATCTGTCACAGCTATTTTCCTTTAAAAATAGGGCCAGAGGAGGAGCTCACCTTTTATGTAATAACTGAGATTTATGCACTCATAGAAGTAGGAGTCCTAGGCTTGCCTTAACATAAAGGGATTCCATGGAAAGTGTCCTGACCATCAAGCTAGTGATCAAGCTGGGATTGGAGCATTTTCCATCACCACTGTTGGGACTGTGCCACTGTACTTAAAAAACATGAGATTCACTGGGCTTGAGAAAGTATACTCACCACCCCTCACCCTTGCTCCTCACTGGCAGGGTCCATCCCTTGCTCCCCTTGCTCCTCATTTGCTCCCCTTCTTCTTCACTGGCAAGGTTCATCCGTGCTGCACGGCTGTTATGGGGACAGGGCTGTGCTGGGGCTGTGTTCAGTTCCCTAGGCATGATAGGGGATTGAGCCTGCAGCCCAAAGCAAAGAGAAGAGGTGGGGAAGGGGTGCAGAAGAGGCTAGGGTTTAAGAGGGAGCAGAAGCTGAGTAGAAAGGGGGAAGGTGGGGAGCAGGGGCAGGGGGAGGGAGCCCAAGGCTGTGTGGAAGGAGACAAGCAGGGGGAAGAGGTGGCAAGGGGGAAGGCACAAGCAGGAGGCAATCTGCTTGACCACACCACCTGCCCCCCACTCCCTTCCTGCAGGATGAGTTGACAGCCCTCTAATAATTTGATTCTATACATGGGCAATTATAACAAATTTATAGATTTCACATGTATGGAATCCAATTACTGGGGCATCATCTCAAAATCAGGATTGTCTTAGATTCAGGTAGATATAGTGAATACAAGAATTGGGCAGATACCAAGATATCAAAACCTCACTACCTTTCTGTTTATAGATCTTTGAAGGTGATAATCTAATTATTTAAAACATTAAACTTGCTATTATATTTTTTATCTAGAACCTGGGACTCCTGTGTGCTAGGAACAGTGGTTCCCAATCTTTTTGTTCTCAAGGCACCCCTTTATAACTTTTGTGAATTTCCGGGCACCCAGTTTCAAAAACTAATATATATATACTAGTGCTTGTCTCCTTGCAGACATACTGGACTATGGGGTTAGGGATCAACTAGGCTGGGACAGGCCTGAGCTTGAACTTTTCTGCTTATCTTGTCACACTTTACTTATCTCTACACACCTCATGGCACCCTTTTGAAGCATCTGGCAGCACCCCAGAGTGATGAGCACCCTGGTTTAGAATCACCATACTAAGCAATATAAAATACCTAACAAAACAGACGGTACAATCTGTACCACATTTATTTTAATCACAGTTTCTGATTGTTATATAAAAATAATATCATCTGTTCTAACAAGAAAGATATATTCATTTCTAGACCCTGCTTCCTTTTTTTCCAGTTTAAAAGTAAAAATATTGTACTCTTCTAACACCTTTAATGCAGGTTCTCAAAACAATTTACTGAAGACAGCAATTGCATTGTTCATGATTTTTATGGTACTCATCCATCATTATATCCAGTTGTAGTAATGACTACTATCATATTTTGTCACATATCACATGCCCCAAATAATGCATGCACTTTGTTTTGGGAAGACAGAATGAAGAAGAAAAAGATTTTTCCAGACTCATGGCTCCATGAAGCAGGGACAGAAATTACCCTTCAGTTCACACACCTTCCCTTTCCTGCTCAAGCAAAAGCTACAGTTCTGACCCCCTCACAGCTGCTGCTAAATTGACAGCAGCTCCTGGCTGATCAGCCAAAACCTATACCAGTTCAGCAGTGGGTGCAAGAACATCAAAACTGTAGCTGCTGCTGAAGACAGGACCCTTCCATTCCCTTCAAGGAAGAGAAGGGAAAGAACCAGCACTCATTACACAGTGTTTCCATGCTTCTGTTCTGGGCAGAAAAATCAAATTCCTTACTTAAGACATGCACCCCCATTTTGAAAGTCTAAATTTTGGGGAAAGTGTATTGGTGGTACATGGATAAATGTGATATGTGTTTTTTCATGGTGTTGTCTCATGTAACAATTGAACCATTTCCAAATATCACTAATTGGGAACTGGTTCACAATTCCTCCAAATCACAAGTATCTGCATGTACAGTACCCTAGCATTCCCAGTAGAACAGTCACCCTTTAGGCACTGAAGTGCAGTGGCTCTGACCCCAAGGGGTGACAGTGGGACCACAGCTCAGCATGCCACATGTTGGAAAAGTTGAGAGGCAGTGCTTGCACCCATTTTTGGGGGGGCCCAGGTGATGGTAACCTCTGGCTAAGGGCATTTTCACTTTTCTGCTTTCCCTTTTTTCTTAAACATGAGTTCAGTAAATTTCAGTAACCTGCATTTGACCAAAGTCTGCAGTGTGCCAGGGGGAGGGGACGTGCTGGCTCCCATGTTTTTGGGTTCCCTGATGGCTGGGGAGACATGACAGGCCCCAATCATGTATGGAGTGAAGACACAGCTGGTTGTTAGAAAGATAGCTTTTATTGATGAGGCACTGCAAGGAGTTCATTTATTAAAAAGTGTCAACAAAAGCAAGCATAAGGGATGAGGGGATGGCAGGCAGCACTAGAGTTCTGACCATGTACCAGGGTGGCCAGCTGCATCAGTGGCAAGGATGAGGAGTGCTGCAGTGTGGGATGCTTGGAGGACTGACCAAATCGTATTATGGAACACTTGGTGTCCACATGTAATGTTGACCCAGTTCACAATGCATTGGTTAAAATGTTGTGCTTGATTTTCTGGGTACGCTTCTGAATCATTCTTGTGGGGGACTTTAATCCAGCTTAATGGGCTTGTAGGTCTGCACATTTCAGGTTTAAACCACTTTTAAACCAGGTTAATTGTTATATGACCTCAAACTCTCAAACTGTTTGAACCAAGTTGTAACCACTATCTCTGCAGCAAGGCAAAACCTATAGCATCTGATTGTGATTTCAAATCAATATGAATCAAGACAATGGAATGTAAAACTTATATGAGATCAAAACCAAGCCCATTGTATTTTTGAAGATCTTTCTAAATAAAATGTCAGTTATACAGCCAATCTGGAGAACCGTGGGAAAGCTCCATTGAGCAGTCTGAATGTTGCACTGCTTAATTCTGAAAAAATGAATAGAAATTGAATAAAAAATTGTTGCTGGAGTTCCAAGAGGCTCTTATGTATAGTAAACTTCCAACATCATTTGGAGTTCATATGCATAGACTAAGTGCTTGGACTAGGTACAGACATTTGGGAAGGTTAGGGGGAGATCATACTAAAAATGGCCACTTGATCTAACTTACTTTGCCTCGGTGTGGACCTTATACTTAGAACCCTAGGATGGTCAGTTTAAGTGTGAACTCTACAAAAGTTAAGGAAGGTTAGATGAGTCTAAAAATAACTGACCTGATCTAAGTTAACTGTACCTCAGAGGTAGTCTAACCTAGGTTGGGGCTGGTGACATGGAATTAACCAAACCTCTAACAGTTCCCAGCACAGCCCCAGTATTTGGAAAGGCCAGCCACTGGACTCTACCCTAGGGCAGCATATTTCCTATCCTCCCCCCACCAGCACTAGGCTATTTTTAGCCCCCAGCCTCTCACCCCCACCAGACAGATAAGCCTTCTCATGGATCAGCCAGCCGCCCCTTTCCTCCCGCACCTCCCCATGCCTGGATGTCATAAACATCCAATCCTTCAAGCTGCTTCCTGTGCTAGTTTTACCAGTGTTCGCCAGTGCCAGAAGTTGATGGAAGTGAGTTCAGCAGGAGGCATAAGTGGAGGGATAAAAAATTGGGGGCGGGATGGGCTGAGTAGACATGCGTGCACACCCCACACACCCCCAGGTGAGAAGGTCAGTGGGGGAAGAAGCAGGGGGAGGGGAAAGGACAGAGGTGACAGAGTGGGACTGGGACCAGGCAGGGATCAGGAGGGAGCAGAGCGGAGCCAGGCCCAGGATTGGGGCCAGGGCCCACTGTGCCCATGAGGCCACTGTTTCCCCTGCACCCAGGGTTGTTGCCTGATCCCAGTGCCCCCTGTGCCAATGAATCCATCACCCCCCAACTCTGCAGTGGACCCAGCTGCCTCCAAACACTGGCCCCTGCCCCACATCAACCGGGGGGGGGGGAGGGGGCTGAAGGTGGGAGCCAGAGCAGGGCCAGCCTCAGCTGTGACTTGGACATATCAGGGGGTGGGGGGCAAAAAGGGTCTGCAAGGGGGGATGCTGGGGTTCAGAAAGTTTTGGTGGGTCAGAGGGGGTTGCAGGGTCTGCATGGGGAGGTCAAGGCGGTTTTACAGGATTGGAGAGGCACTCCAATCCCACCAAACCTTCCTGCCCTTCCCACCCCTCCCCCCACCACAAACCACTTCTGGGGTCAGTTTTACTGGCATTCACTGGTACCCAGAGTCTGATTGAAGTAAATCAGATTGGGGAGAGGGATGGTTAGACTGTGGGGTGGGGGGGATGGCAGCTCCACAGAGGGGGGTTTTGTGGGATGGAAGGCTCTCTCTGCCCCCTGGGACCCAGGGCTATTCTTAGCCCAATGATTCCTCCACCTCCAGATGAACAAGCCCCCTGGTGAACCAAGCCCCCCATCTTGTCCACCTATCCCCTCCTGCGATAGGCAGTGGAATGGGAGGCTACCAGGGCTCAGCCCCCCACAAATGCCAGGGTAGTCTGGCCTCAGGCTGCTGCAGCAGGTTGGGAGGGGTGCTCAGGCTAAGATACCCTGTGCAGCCAGGATTGCAGCTGGCCCATCAGGCAGGAAAGTTTCTTTCAATCTACTTTCTTTATGATTGCTTGGGGGTGGGGGGCAGATTGAGACCCCCACAGTGCAGGAGGGAGTGGGGCAGGGGCAGGGGTGAATCATTCATTCACACCTCTGATCCCTCTAAGCCCCCCATAGATTCATAGATATTAGGGGCTGGAAGGGACCTCCAGGGATCATCAGGTCCAGCCCCAAAGTGCTTGAGCAGGAAAGACTGCTGAGGTCAGATGATCCCAGCAAGGTGAGTGTCTAGGTGTTTTTTGAAGATATCCAGAGTAGGTAATTGTACCAGTTTTGGGGGGTCTATTCCAAACCCTTGGGCATTTGAGTTGTAAAGAAGGTTTTCCTTATGTCTAATCTAAAGTGGTCTGTTAGAAATTTTTGACCAGTAGTCCTAGTCTTCCCCTGGGGAATGGACATTCTCCCAGTCCCTAATATAGGCCTTTTATATATCAATAGGCTTCCACCAAGTCTCCTCTGAATCTTCTCTTCTCCAGGCTGAAAAGACCTGTGTCTCTCAGCCTCTCATTGTATGGCCTGCTCTCCATACCTCTAACCATATGTGTAGCCCTCCCTTGGACTCTCTCAAGCTTCTCCACATCTTTCCTGAAGTGTGATACCTGGAATTGGACATAGTACTTCAGCCGCAGACCCCACTTGTTTCCTCCCAATCCTATCAAACCCTCCTGGACCCACCAGCCCCCTCTGCTGCAGACCCCAGTAGGCACCCTGATCCCCCTAAGTTCCCCTGCAGACCTGTCCTTCCCCTCCAGTACCCCAACCCCCTTCCCTACAGATCCTATTAACTCCCCTCTAAGTCACCCCATGGACCACATTTACCCCGCTACATCCTGACTTACCTTAGATTGAATAGCCATTTTTAACTCTGTCTAACCTCCCCCTAACCTCCCTGAATGTCTGTGCGTACCTTTAATGTACTACTAGGATGCATGGATATCAGAAAATATTAGATCTTAGATTTACGTGGCAAGAAGCAAAATGAATTATTTTTAGATCACTGTCCTTGATTGCTGATGTAACTCTATAAAAAAAAAAGTACATAATTAGTGCATGGTTAGTAGTTCAGAGATTGTATGAGATTGACTTCTAAAGCAGTAATAAATCTTATTAAAAAAGGAAGGTACTAGAAACAGGTTTGACATGAGGAAGTTGTAAAAATAAAATCTACCATATTTAGCCACTTTACAGATTTATGAGGACTTAAATTGCCTATCTAAACTACTAACAATCCTCTATCTTTCATCTTCCAGTTCAATTAATTTGTTATTTAATGTAAACAGTATTCCCAGAATGCAAAAAATGCATAAGCCTTTCTTTTGAACTTGGGAGTTGGCATCATTTCTGCATCCACTGTCACTGTACCTACTGGAGAATGTCTTAATTTGTTCTGTCTTGCTGCTATAAATGTGTTAACAGGGTGCTTTGAAATCAGAATCATTTCTCGTTTCATCTGTACTGTATTCCTACTTCAGGTTTTTTTGAGACTTTTGGGTTGAACAGCAGACAATTCTTGGCTTCTTTTCATGCATTTGTAGCCTTTAGTTATTGTGCTTACCTCTAGTTTTCATTCATACTGCTTACATCCGTAAATTCAAATTGGAATATTTCCAATGTTCTCCTTTCAGCTTGGCAGGAAAACCTGTTCTTTTGCTTCCATTTAAGTTTGTGCTTGTGTGTTTTCATAAAGAGAGGTCTTTTTCCCTGCTGTGATCTGCAGTTGAAAAACAAGAAAATTTTGTACTGCCTCTCTGTAAGCTATTGGCTGTTCTGTGATTAGAGCGAATATAGAGACAGAAAGCAAAAAAATCACATCGGTTATGTCAAATGAGTGAAAATTATATATCTTATCATGTTAATTTTATCTAGGGAGGGATCAGACCTTTCACTGACAAATACAACTCCATGAAAGTATCCCAAGGCAATGGACAACAATCTGCCAAAATACATCAAAGTAGCTGTAAAAAGGATTGAATCAAAATAAAACCGTCTACAGAGTGCAGCTGTACTGTATCTACTTCAAATTGTCTATGTAGGTGCAATCAGGGCTTCATGTTTTATTTTTGTGTCAGCTGTGTCCTAGCAACCCTATCCTCTTCTAACATGCTTTGTTTCCTAAAGAATTTCAATACTAATGTCAAAAACAAGTATAACCAATTGAATATCATGGTGATATTGGATAGCCACTGTACATGCAACACTTGAGATAATGAATATAGAATCTATTTCAAATGTGTAAATTCGAGCAATAGCTTTTTCAGATTGTTTTTCTTCTTCTGTAAAACAAGTCATCAGTAATGTTGCCGTCTGACAATTTAGTATATATTTATTCAAAACACAGGGGAAAGAAGGAATTATAATTTGTTTTGATCACTTGGCTGGTTTTCATTTTTCCCCATATTTTAAAGGATTTCAGTGTTTGTTAATGAAAGAGTATTAATGACAGAAGCACAAACCACCCCAGTGCAAAGAAAAGACAGGAAGCACCATAAGATACCAACTTATATAAAACATGAGCTCTTTCATGACCTTAGAAAGTTAAATGTTTTCAGATTAGCTGGGCCTGATTAATCACTCAGTAGTACCTAGTAGGCCTGTGTGAATAGGAAACTATTTGATTTGGATTTGACTGATTCAGATGCCAGAAATGTGATCAGAGATCTGAATCATTTTTCCGATTCGATTCAGCCAAATCGCTTCAGAAGATTCAGAGATTTGGCCATAGAGTATAATGGGGAATCAGTGAAATATCTATAACTTTGTTGTCCTTTGCCTGATTTTTATGAAATTTGCCGGGGTGATAGCCTCTGCTGAGTCCACAAAGTCTGCCATGCTTCAAGATGATAGGTGCAGGGGTTTCTGGGAAACTGCACCTCAAATTCCTGAAAGCGAAACTCATGTCACATGTATGTGTTAAGCTACAGTGGGGTGAAAACTGCAGGGATGGTAGCTCCTGCTCACGCCACAAAGCCTACCAAGTTTCAAGGAGATAGGTTCAGGGGTTTCTGGGAAACTATATCTCAAACTGCTGACAAGCAAAACTCATGACATACGTGACACTGTGTGTGTAGTAAGGCACAGAGGAGTGAAACCTGTGGGGATGAAAACTGCTAGGGCCTGCTGTGGCCATGAAGCCTGCCAGCTGTCAAGAAGATAGGTGCAGGGAGATTCTGGGTTCTGGGGCCCTGCACCTCTGGCTGCAGGCAGTCAAAACTCATGACATGGGTGCTTGTGGGACTCTGTGTGTTTTCAGGTGTGACCTATCTGGCGCTGGGGCCTCTGCACAACATGGCAGTGTGCCCCCGTAAGGTCTCCTCTCCCCTACAGCCTCAGTCCAGTCCACCACTGTAAATTACAGCAGATCAAAATAACTTAGTTGGCTCAACACACACAGTCCTTCAGGCACCCATGTCATGAGTTTTGCCTGCCTGCAGTCAAAGGTGCAGGGCCCCAGAACCCAAACTCCCCCTGCACCTATCTCCTTGACAGCTGGCAGACTTTGTGGCTGCTGCAGAGGCTACCACCCCTGCAGTTTTCACCCTCCTGTGCCTTAACACACACACACACACACACACAGTGTCACCTATGTCCTGAGTTCTTCTTGTCAGTTCTGCTTGTCAGCAGCTTGGGGTGAAGTTTCCCAGAATCCCCTGCACCTATCTCCTTGCAACTGGGCAGGCTTTGTGGCCTAAGCAAGAGCTACCATCCCTGCAGATTTCATCCCACTGTGGCTTAACACACACACAACATGAGTTTTGATTTCAGGAATTTGAGGTGCAGTTCCCCAGAAACCCCTGTACCTATCACCTTGAAACTTGGCAGGCATCAAGCTCTCAGCAGAGGCTACCACCTCTGCATGTGTCATTCGAATCAGCCAAAATACAACAAAATTATAGATATTTAATTGATTCCCCATTATCAATGGGGATAATTGATAATAATTATCAATTATTATATATGTGGCTGAATCTCCAAATCACCGAATCTTTGCTGAATCGATTTGGAAGCTCCAAATCAATTCAGAAAGCCTAAAGCATCTAGCAATTCAATTTGGATTCATAGATTCGGCCTCTGAATCATCCAAATCATTTCCAAATCCAAATCCCTATCCGAAGCTTTGCACAGCCCTAGTACCTAGGAGGTGGCTGAGACAATCTCAGACCATCTAAGTATTTTCTCTAAAAATTCATGGAGAAAGGGTAAGTTTCCAGAAAACCAGAAAAGAGAAAACATATTGCCTATCCACAGAAGGAGAAAAGAGTAGGATCAACAGAATTATGAATTTGTCAGTGGCATTTCAATTCCCAGAAATATACTGCAAGAAATAATGAAAAAATCTATAAGCAGGTAGAAGATAACAGATTGTTAAGTAATAGCCAACATGGATTTGTCAAGAACAAATCTTTTCAAAACAACCTTCTTCCTTTGACAGAGAAACAAGCCTTATAGACAGGGGAAAGGAGCAGATGAGGTATACCTGGACTTTAGTAAAGTTTTGCATCTGCCTCCCATAACATTCTCATAAGCAAGGGAGGGAAATATGGTCAAAATAAAACTACTAAAAGGTGGGTGGACAACTGTTTTGGAAAGCCACACACAAAGGGTGTTTATACCCATGCTCCAACACATTCTAATTAGCATGCTCAATTAATTAGAATGATCCAACATTGTCCAGTGTCTGTGTGCCAGTGTCATGTGTATTCAGCATCTCGCATTTCAAAATGGTGGCAGGGGCACTTTAACTAAAACTCGTAGAATGAGCTTTAGTTAAAGCATCTCCATGGTCATTTTGAAATGGGAGATGCTGCATACACCTGATGCTGTGGCATTTTAATTAGAGGTGCTATTTGGGAGCCAGTCTAATTAAAACATGCACCCCCCCCCCCCCCCCCACCCTGAAGCATGTGTATAGACACCCAAAGAGTAGTCTCTAGTGGCTCATTCTCTGACTGGAAAGAAGTTTCAAGTGGGGTTCTTAAGGAATCTATTCTATATATGGTACTATTCAATATTTTTATTAATGACTTGGATGATGAGAGAGTACACTTATTATATTTGTTAATTCATAGATTTATAGATTGTGAGGCTGGAAGGAACCTCAGAAGATCATCAAGTCCTACCCCCCTGCACTAAGCAGGAAAGACAACTGCAGTCAGGTGACCCTGACAAGGTGGCTGTCCAGGCTCCTGTTGAAGATTTCCAGGGTAGGTGATTGAACCACCTCTGGAGGGAACTTATTCCACAGTCTGGACACCCTAACTGTGAAGAGGTTTTTCAAATGTTCAGCCTAAAATGGTCTTCTAGGAGTTTGTGGCCATTACTCCTGGTTTTCCCCAAGGGTGCCCGGGTGAACATTTGTTCACTGAGCCCTTGATGTACACCCCTGATATAGCAGTAAGCTGCTACTAAGCCCCCTCTCAGCCTCCTCTTTTTCAGGCTAAAGAGTCCCAGGTCCCTCAGCCTCTCCTCGTATGGCTTGCCATGCAAGTCTGATCATATGCATGGTCCTTTTCTGGACCCTCTCAAGCTTTACCACATCCTTGTTCAAGTGTGGTGCCCAGAATTGGACGCAATACTCCAGCTGTAGTCTCACCAATGCCAAATACAGTGGAAGGATCATGTCCTTGGTTTTGCTGGAGATGCATTGATTGATGCATGCCAGAGTATTACCCTGTTGGCTACTGCTTCACATTGCCAGCTAATGTTCATACCGTGGTCTTTTATTACCCCCAGATCCTTTTCATTCATAGTGCTGGTCATATTGGCATTGCCTAGCCTGTAGGTATGTAGAGTATTGTTCATCCTCATATGGAGCACTTTACATTTCTTGGTGTTGAAGTTCTTCATCTGGTTCCGATCCGCCCAACTTCCCAGCCTGTCTAGGTCCACCTGTATCTGCAGCCTATCTTCAAACGTGACCACGATTCCCTATAACTTGGTGTCATCTGTAAACTTGGCCAGTGAGCTCTTCACCCCCACATCCAAATCATTGATGAAAATGTTGAATAGCACTGGACCAAGCACCGACCCCTGAGGGACACCACTGGCCACTTCACGCCAAGACAATACTAATACGTTCATTAGGACTCTCTGGGTCCTACCCCACTGCCAGCTTCATACCTACCTAACTGTCTCACAGTTTAGCCCACAGTTCTCCAATTTTGTTGTGAGAACATTGTGGGATACCAGTTCAAAAGCTTTTTGGAAGTCAAGGTATACAATGTCAACCTCCTCTCTCTTATTCAGGTGGTGAGTTACCTGATGATAAAAGAAGATGAGGTTGGTAAGACAAGACCTACCCACAATGAAGCCATGCTAGCTGTGCTTCAGAATCCTACCTTCTGCAAGCCTGTCACACATAGACTCTTTAATTAATTTTTCCAGGATTTTCCCTAGGATTTTTCCTATAGTTACCTGCTCCTCCCTCCTCCCCTTCTTGAAGTTGGGTACAACATTGGCCCTCTTCCAGTACTCAGGGACCTCTCCAAAGTACCACAAGTTTTGGAAGTGTTTCACCAGGGGTTCCACAATGACTTCTGCCAGCTCCTTCAGTATTCTTGGATGAAGATCATCTGGTCCTGCTGACTTATATATGTCTAATTTTTTTTTTAATTCATCACATACCAGTTCTACACCAATAGTAGGAAGGCGGTCATTCCTACCCATCTCATTCTGTGCCCTATCTGGCATGATTATCCCCTTGGCCTGGTGAAAGACCAAAGCAATATAGTCATTCAGGAGTTGAGTTTTCTCCTGAGTGATGATAACCAGCTGTCCTGAGTTGTTGAGCAGTGTCCCCACACTTCCACTTGTTTTCCTCCTGCTCCCTACATACCTAAAGAAGGCCTTCTTGTTGTGCTTGATTCCCATTGCTAATTTTAGTTCAGTCAACACCTTAGTCTTTCTAATCCGTTCCCTACAAGTGTGGGCCATTGTTGTATAGTCCCCCTTGGGGCATGTCCCAAGCTTCCATTGTCTGTACACCTCTTTCTTCTTTCTCAAGAGGACCATGATTTCTCTGTTTAGCCAAGAGGGCTTCCCAGCCCTTTTGCTACCTTTCCTCCATGTGGGAATGGGCTTCCTTTGTACTTCAAGGGTTGTGTCCTTAAGGAGAAACCACTCTACATGTACTCCTTTCACCTGTGGTCCCAGATCATGCAGTATTTTCTCTACTAGTGACCTGAGCTTGTTGAAATTTGCATTTTTGAAGTCCAAAACTTCAATCCTGCTATTTAATTTGCCTGTCTTGTGATGGACAGTGAACATGATGGTTTCATGGTATCTTCATTATATCAAGTTGAGTGAGGCTGCAAGCATTTTAGAGGGCAAGACTGCAGTTTGAAACATTCTTGAGCCCTGACAGGTTGGAGAAGTGATTTGAAGTAACTAGGAGGCAATTCATCAAGGATAAGAGCAAAATATTATACTTAAGTAGAAATGATGAACTATATAAATACAGAATAGAGAATGACTGCTTAGGCAGTTTTGGGGTCATAACTGAATACAAGGCAATGTGTCATGTTATTATGGAAATAGCAGGCCAGGGCCAGAGGCAGACCCACAGCAGCCTCCTGCTCTCCAGTCCACTTGCCCTCTGCAGCCGTTTTCCCCCCTCCCCTGCCCACCTTACCCCACTTACAGTCAGGTGCAGTTTGGTGCCAGCTCAGTCTAGATCCCCTCCTGGAAATGGAGTGCATGGAAACTCTATCCACTACTTGGATAATCAGCAGCACCAGAATTGTTGCATAGCCTGGAAAGGGTTGTGCTTCCATGTGCTGTGCTCCTTGACCCAGGAGGGAATATGGCCTGAGCAGCATCTGACAGGAAGGAGGGAGGCAGAAGAGGTTAAAACTATGGGGAGTGGGGAAGAGGGGCAGAGACTGAGAGGACTTTGGAGTGGAGGGGTACAGATGGCAGGGGGTCAGGAAGGCTGCAGAGGGACAAAATATAGGAGTGCAGAAGGCAAGGCCCCCCGCTCCTGGCCACCTGATCCCTCCCCAGCCACTGCAGAGGATAAATTTAAGTCAACCCTCTCATAATTAGATTTTATATCTGGAAAAGTATAACAAATTTATAATTTTTCCATATATAAAATCTAGTTACTTGGTTGGGGGATCATCTTAGATTTGAATAAATATGGTATGCACAATTTTCTGGAGTTAATTCAAACTTGATTTTATTATAATCTTGAATTACAATAGTTCTTGGAAACCTTGCATGAGATTAGGACTCTCTCATGCTAGGCCTAATTTTTTGGCCTAATGTTTATAGACATCTAGCATTATGCAGGCAGTAGTGTAACTACAGCAGGGCAACTGGGACAGCATCCCCAGTCTCTGAGTTGTGGGGGAAGGGAGTGCAAAAAATAATGGCTGTTGACTAAGGAACTGTGTCATAGCTCTGTATTTAAAGTGTGCACATGCTATCTTCCAGTGGACTACATCATTTGTCCTTGCATTTCTGCTTTTGACTTTTACTGAATTGTTTTTGTCATTATATCATGAAACCACATCAATGTCTGATGCTGTGACAGCATCACTACTAGAACTAGTTAAATTTTCCTCCAGAATTGTTTTATGTACTCATCCCCTTGTTGTTTCAATTAGGACTGTTGTGAATAATTGTTTTTCATGGTCTTAACAAGGGAGGAAAAAAAGGTTTCATGTCATTCTGAAACTGATGTTTTTTTCATATTTTCCATGAATCAGTTCAAAACAAATACTGTAGGTGACTTGATATTAATCATTACATTTTTTCTCCATTTTAATAACATCAAAGGGCTAGAATTATAATGGGATTATATACTCTTCACTGGATTATGGTGGTGGTATTTGATTTCCTAGCAATCCAGTAAGAGGTGTGAAATCTAGTCTCAAATTCTATCCTTCGGATTTTATGTAGGAATTTGAATAGAAGTCTCCTACTTAAAGATCAACTTTAAGCTCCAAGCTGCAGGAAATTCTGGGGTTGGGCCTTTTTCATTTTCTCCTGTTGATGTTGTTTCATTTTATACACAAAGTTGGAAGCATATAAAATTGGAGACAGATGCTTCCTCCAAAAATGGGTGCCCTACCTACCACAATATTTTATCAATTGAATCTTCCCAATTAAAAAAAAAAAAAGCTTGGAATATTGTTTATGAACAAACAAATAGATGAATAGAAACATACTCACAGGGTTCGTCTACATATGCACATTTACTATGCAGTAACCTACGTTACTGCACAGAGCAGGCATGCATCTACATGTACACATGCATATTGCTCAGTAACTATGGTGACTTATGCTGACTTAGTCATAAATTCGATACCTGTTTTATACAAGTATCAAATTTACACCCAGTTAGTTACTGCTCAGTAATGTGAATGTAGACGCCTTACTGTGCAGTAACAGTGTGTGTGTGTGGACTGACTTGAGACTAACTTCAGTTCCAAGTCAGACCACAAACAACATTAATGCACTTTGACGCATGCACACATGCCGGCCTATTTCTGCCTACTGCGCAATAAATTTAATGCAACATAAATGCATGTGTAGACACAGCCACAGAGAACTACATATGATGGATATTAATTCTAGTAATTTATTAAGTAGTACTGGGTGTGTCCATACATGCTATTAATGCAGGAGTGCATCTACAACTACACCTTCCCCAGAAGCACATCTACACATGCACCCTGTTAGGAAATCTAATCCCAATGGGAGCAGCTCAGTACAGGACTGCTCCTGCCCTCCTCTGCCCCCTGCAGCAGCCAGGGGGAGCTCCAGGCTCCCATGGAGTGCTAGCTTTGGGAGGTGGCAGGGAACACTGAGGCCAGACCTGGTATACATGGCACCAGGAGAGCTCTGGCTGCAGCAGCAGTTGTCTCATGGCCCCATGAACGTTGTCAGGGGTCCTGAGGTACATGGGGCTGGGAGACAGCTGGCACTGGAGCTGGCATAGCTGTCCTGGCCACATGCATATGGGGACAGACAGCTTCTGCTTCCCCACTCAACCGGACTCACTGGCAGCTGTCCTGCTCATGGGAGCTCCACCAGGAGCAGAAATCCAGCCAGTCCCCTGCTACACAGGGAATCCCTGCCTGGCAGGGGGCTTGCTGGCTGCTATTCCATGAGTGGGACAGCTGCCAGCAAGACCCCAGCTGATCGGAGAAGCAGAGAGCTCCCTAGTCCCAGTGCTGCTTGACTCCCAGCTCCTCTGGGAAGCCAGGAGCTGCGCAGCATCGGGACAGGGGTAGTGGCAGGTGGGGAGTGACCCCATCCTGGTGACCCCCTCCCATCATGGGGGGAGCTAGGAGCTGCCCAGTGCCAGGACTGGGGACAGAGAATTTCCCATTCCCCTGTGGGTCCCTTCTGGTCTGGCTGACCAACGCCTACATGAGCACTACTGTGCAGTTAATCTAGTACCTGTATTTACAGGTACTAGCTTACTGTGCAGTAGGCTAATTTACTGTGCAGTAAATGCCACACACATGTAGATGATTCTGCTTAACTGCACAGTAGATTAGTCTACTGAGCAGTAAACTGGCTCATGTAGATCTGCCTATAAAGTCCTCAGATACATGTGATATAATGGGCAACAATTTAAATGGAACTGAAAAAAGCTGATTATCATCTTTTCTATTTTATGAGTGTGGTAAAAATCTGGTTATTGAAGTGTGCAAGCATTTAACCTGAAAGTCACAGTGGAAACTCACTTGTTCTGTTTAGTGGCCTTAACGCAGAAGGGAAAAGGAAGTAAATCAAAGAAATGTGTGAGATTACAGTAATATCCATTTAAAACAACTTGCATTTAAAAACTAATAAAGCAAAACAGTTGAAATAATCCATTTGCCTTAATTATCACAATGTATACTGGAGGTTTCAGGCACTGACAAGATCAATAAAAGCAATTTAAATATGTAGGATAGCAGACTTGTATACAATAAGCCAGAGGTTTACAGAAGTGTGGTCACTTGTGAAGTGAAGCCACAGCTTATTTTATTGCAAATTGATTCAGTTGAAATAACCAAGGCAACATATTTATGCAGCTGCTGAAATGACAATGAATAAAAATCAGTCTCTGCATTTTTTTTCTCTTGATTTTCAAATTCCCCTCGAGGCAGATATTATGGGAATGGTTTTTCAAAAATGAAAGCTTGACCTTAGTAGATTTTACTATCGACTTTAGTAAGAGCCAGCTTTAAGTTATAAAATGCATTTGAAAATCCATCTCTTTATTATTATTATTATTATTTAGTTGAGATGGAAGGGTAATCCTTTGATTTAGTATGCTTAGGTGCTTTTGAGAAGATTTAGGCTCCTCTTCAATAGAAAAGTTTTGTCAGTATAGCAAGCAAAATATGCAAAACTGGATCTACGCTAGGGCTTATACAGGCATATAAAAGATACACTATTAAATAAAACAGCTAACCTTATAAAAAGTTCTAATGAGACCTGCCCTCAAGAGCACAAATCCCTTTGACAGTCTGTGAGAGAACTATGCTCCTTAAGTCTCTTAGGTTCTGTTGATTTACTTATTTTATGCTTATTGCTACTTTGTACAGTTATGCCACCACTATCCTGTTGCCATAATCCTTCCTGCACCAGAAAGTCAAAATGCCTTTATTTTATAATATAAGTAGTAGCTAAGCCAATTAGTGGGGCATGTTCTTAGTTTCTAATTCATGAAAGCATTCCTATTTTGCAAGACCCTAACTACCTGCTTAAAGGTAAGCATGAGTATACGCACTTTGCTGAACAGGGGTCGATTGAAACCTAGATGCTTCCTCGCATATCTGGGATTTAGAGTCAAATTTAAGCTGTTTTGAGATCTGGCCTAATGGATCTTGACTCTGATATTGACTCTGATGAGCCTTACAGATGTATACATATCTCCCCCTGGACCTGGTATTGGCAACGGGGGATGACATGGTAGGAGACCTACAGATCGGTGGTCACCTGGGGGACAGTGATCACCAAATAATAGAATTCTTCATAAGACACTGAGTGGGTAAGGTAACTAGTAGGGTGAAAGTGCTAGACTTTAGGAAAGCTGATTTCAATGAACTCAGGCAATTAGTCAAGGACGCACTGCAGAGTAGGAGTTTTGAAGAGATGGGAGCCCAGGAAGGGTGGCTGTGCCTTAAGGAAATGATCCTTCGGGCACAGAGGGAGACGATCCCGA
>NW_005842451.1:503612-521277 GCF_000455745.1 Alligator sinensis
GAGGTTAGATAAGCATCTAGCTGGGGTCATCTAGACCCAGCACTCTTTCTTGCCTATGCAGGGGGTCGGACGCGATGATCTATTGAGGTCCCTTCCAACCCTAACATCTATGAATCTATGAATCCACACAATTACGCCTCCTGCCATGCCACATATGCATGGTAGGAGGCATGACTGTGGGATTGGTGCTGCACCACCGGGTGTGGGCTGCACATGTGCACTCAGGAGTTTCATGCATGTCTGAGCCTTAGGGATCATAGCTGCCATGATCCCTCAGGCCCAGGGATTTCATGCTGGGCATCGTGCACCCCCACAGCTCAGAGCCCTGTCAGCTGACGGGGTTCCCAACCACAGGGGAGAATCTGCTGGATGTGCAAATCAAAGCTTGATAGAAACTAGCTATAAAGTAAGCACACACATTTTCAAGGTTTAATTTTATAGCTGGTTGAAGCCCCTCATAATATGATAGCTCAATTAGCCAGTTACCATATTTACTTGAAAACAAGACAACTCTGAATGTAAGACAACCCCCCAATAATTAGAATCTAAACACAGAAGAATTATAAATTGATTATATAATTTTCCATGTGCAGAATCTAATTATTGGACAGTCATCTTCAGTTTGTTCTGACCCCCCTTCTTCTTTTGCAGATGGTGGAGAGAAAGGGTGATGAGGAGGGCAGAAATGGAGCAGATGGTGGGGAACAGACTGTGGAGAAGGCAGTAGGTGGGGCATGTGGTAGGGCAGGAGAGGGGTAGTAATGGGGACAATAGTGGGGGTCAGGCGGTAGGGGGCAGACAGTGAGAAAGACAGGGAGCTTGTCCCTTGCTGCCTATTCTCCCCCACCTACTCCCCATTGTGTCCCCTCTGCAGCCTCAGGCTGCCTCCCTTTCCCCCCCTCCCCTGTTCCCCCCTCCTCCCCTCACCATACCACTTCTGCTACCTGCAGCCTCAGGTTCCCACCTTCCTTCCTCCCATCTTCTCTCCTGTCCCTGTGAATTCTATCCCCCTACCTTTGCTCTGTGCCGACAAGCTATTTCCCTGCTGCAGCCCAGGGGATGGAGTATAGCTCCAGCCTGGCCCCATAGCAGCAGCGCAGAGCTGACATTGCTGCATCTCATTGTGATTCTGTAGCTGACTCACAGAAACCCAACCATAAACCACGGAAGTGAATGAGAGTCTTCTAATTGATTTCAATAGGAACAAGGATAGTCTCCCAGTGAGAATCTGGCATGCTTTATTACAATAAAACAGAGGTTTGCAAACATGGATATTTAAAAAGAGATGCCATATACATGCATATTTAGAACAACTGTCATGACACTTGAGTGAAAAGAATCTTGAAAATATATCAACATATTTGATCCATGTAATTTAATCCTTTAGGTGGAAACCTTTTAAATATGCATATATTGGAGGGAAAAAAACCCTAGTTACTCATTAATTCATATATCATAATAGATCATGGTTGGCTTAGGTCTTCAAAGACTTCTGATGCAGCCAGGAAAGTAGGTTTGTAGATTTATTATTATAGAATTCCAGTTTAAAACAGACCGTGTTGCACCATGTGTTACATTCAGCTGTGATATGTTAACAAGGTAATGCTACTTACCAATATGCTACATGAAATATCACTGTAATGTATCGGATCATAAAATGAATACCTTAGGACATGAACTGAAGGAAGTTGCAGAGGAAGTTCAGCACCCAGGGAAGAGGTGGAAGGTGGGGAGAAGTATGCTGACCAATGGAGAGCAGTGAGGGGAGGCGGGAGGACACAAAGGAGAGGAGTCTTATATTCCCAGTTCTCCTCACTCCAGCAGCAGTTTCTCTGCTGTGGATGATGTTGCAGCAGCATGAACTTGGGCTGCAGCCTCTGGGGGACAGGCAGTGGTGTAGACTCTACGGTGGCCACTTCAGGTGCCCCATTCACTCCCTCCCTCCCCACAAGTGCAGGACTGTGCTTCCCATGGTAAAGCCTCCTGGACTGCCCATGCTGTGGTAAAGACTTCTGGGGGGAGGAGGTCATACTGGCATCCCCTCTAAGTCAGCATCTGGGGCTGGTGTCCTGCTCACCCCACTCTAGTCACTCTACTGGACAGTTATAGTCATTCTGATTCTAGCTTTGCACAGCTGTTTTAAAAAATGTGTATCATTTTGTCCCTGCTGCTCTGTATAATTTAATCTTGTAATGCATTTTAGGATAGCACTTGTATTAAAAATGCTATAAAGAATCAGGTAGTTCTGTATTATTGCACTCTAAAATAACCATTTACCTAAGCTGTCATAAATGCCATGCCAAAATATCATTACTCTGTCCTTAAAACATTAATTGTCCTTTGTATTTAATTCCTTTTTCTACCAGTTTTATCCAGAAAATAAAACTGCAGCAAAATATTTGTAGAGAGAGTAGGACATAGATTTAATGATAGACTTCATATGTATTTATTAATCTTACTGGTAACCATAACAACAATTTTGAAATCCCAGAGCCCAATTCAGATCTCTCAAGGATTTTCCACTGATTAGAATTGATTGCAATAGAGCCACTCTTGATTCATGCCAGTGTGAGGTACAAATAAGGCTCTAATTCTTTTCAGTAGATTTCTTGTAAGAAAAAGAAGCTTTGTTAAAGGACTCATGTTTTTAATTTGATATGTATGCAGATTCCATCACCTTTCTATTACATTTTTACCAATATGTGCTGTACAGTATGTGGTTTTCAGTTTGTGCACTGGTGTCTGACATTTTTGAATTTCACTCCCATGTCTGACTTCTCATTTACATATGAACAATCAAGCTGGCAGTGTCAAGAGGCCATAAAGTTAATGTACATTCAACTAAATGAGAATTTGAACATTGTACACTTTATTACAATAAAAAGGAGATTCATGCATATGGATGCTCAGATCCACCTGAGAAAAAAGCCCAGGAAAGAGCAAATGATCATGAGTGTATGGACATCTGAATGATTACACTTTTTCCTGGGATAAAAGGGTTTATCTTGGGACAAATGTAACATTTATGGCCTGAATAAATTAACTTAAAAAGTCTCCCTCACAAATGGGAAGACTTGGATTTGGATGGCTAGAAAAGAGGTTTGCTTTTGGGAATTTGCTTATAGGTAAAGTAGTTATGCATTAGAATAATGGTCCAGGGCAACAGCAAGGGTTAGATGATTTCTATAAAGCCTGTATGTAACAAAGTTTCTTCAAGGCTCAGTGTGTCTGACAGGCAAGCAGTGAGCAGATACATGGGCTGGGAATTGAAGCCATGTACTACACTGTTCCATAACATAAGATAAGGTGGCACCAGGTCACAGTTCCCAGCTGCAGAGCCCTTGGGATTTCCAGTTTTGAGGAACAGATCAAATTAGGAGAAGACTGGGAAAGCCCAAATTAGGATGTGTGCAAGAGATGGGTTTGTGAAACAAAGGATTATGCTGGCAAAACAGAATGTGGACAGTATGATGACCACAGAGAGATCAGTCAGTGACGGCCAGAAATGAAGAGTCATCAGAGAGAAAAAAATACAAAAGAAGGGATTTCAGAGCAGCAAAGCACCCCCGAGAGGGGAACCCAAGCCTACCATGGATAGTGGCACACCACCAGCCCATCTCACCCCACTGGGGTGGTGGATCTCGGCCTCCAACCTCCAGGCTGCTGACATCTGACATTCAAAAGACCCTTAGAGTGAAGCTCATGTACTGGCCAGATTTACCTTCCCTCTGATGATAGCTCTAGGACTGGTAGATATAGAATTGTTTGCATTATTCTTATCTGATATCACTGTGTATCAATAAAATTTGGCTATTATCGAATGGAAGGGTTTGGTCAGTTTGAGGGTTTTGGAACAAGGTACCTGGGTCATAAATCCAGTGCCGCCAGATTTTTCTGTGTCTTCTGACAAAAAGGGGTGTGAAAGAAAGTTACAAGGACTGGGAAAGAAGCTACAGAATTCAGTTTTGAAGGTCATACATCCTAATGCCTTCTAAAGACGACTGTTGTAGCAGTCTCTAACCAGTGTTCAAGACTGTTTCTACATTCATCAGCCTGTGTCTTGGTCTAACTTGGAATGCATTCCTTCTATGCACAGTAACCTGTTGAGATTTGGTAGACCACACTGGTAATTCAGTTGAAAACATTTTAAGTCAAATAAAAAAACAAACAGCGATTATATGGATTATTTTGAGCATGCACAACTAATACTAAGCAATAGTATTCTCCATAGTATTGCAACCCAGATGAAATGCACTAACTTTAAGCACTGATTAGATACAGCCAACCCAGGGAGTTGCAGTTTCATGCTGGGGATGCCCCAGTACAGATCACTGGCACAAGCAGCATCCTTCTTCCTGAATCTCTTTTATCCTGCTAGATTTCCTGACCTTTAATTATTCCACTTTGTTATTCTTGTTTAGTTTCTTAAGTCTTGGAGGTGCTTGAGAACTCATAATAGGTTCATAAATTATTAGAATTTTAATCATTTTCTTTTTCTCTCTCTGCTTGCTCCATTACTTTTCAGAAGTTTTAACCTTTGCTTTTATCTAACAATGTAACACTTTCCATTGCAGTCATAACCCCGATTAAATTTCCTTAATATGCTAGAAACTACAAACATACGCTTTTAATACAATTCAAATGATCTTTTTCTTGATATTAAGTCCTATATAACCCCATTATACTTCAAACCAGAGTTCCTGTGCTTTATGTGGCTGACAATATTTTATTCAGGTGAAAATTTAATAGAATATATGAGCTGGTTTCTCCTATGCATAAGTTAGCATGACTTGTTGGGGCAAGAATCTACATGGTACTGTCAAAGGGAAATCATGCCTCACCAACCCACTAGAGTTCTTTGAGAGTGTTGATAAACAGGTGATCCAGTTCATGTAGTATAGCTGTACTTCTGAAAAACCTTTGACAAAGTCCCCCGTTAGAGGCTCTTAATAAACTTATGTAGTCATGGGCTGTATGTTAGCTCTACAGTAGCTTTTACCACACAGGAAAGAGATCTGGGAATCATTGTGGACATTTGCTAAAAACACCAGCTCAGAGCTCTGCAAACAAAATAATAGAAATTATTCAGAAAGGAATTGTAAACAACCTGGAAAGTATCATTCTGCCCCTTTATAAATCCATGGTGTGTCCATACCTTCAAAGCCATGCCCAGTGTCGGTCCCCACACCTTAAAAATAATACAGAAAAACTAATAAAATGTAGAGAGAAGGGCAGCAAGGATGATTAGTAATATGGAGCAGCTTTCATATGAGGCAAGACTAATGAGGATAGACCTGTTTAGAAAAGAGACACTTGATGGGGGACATGATAAGGGTTTACAAAATACAAAATGGTGAAGAGAAATTAAATTAGGATTTATTATTTACTATCTCTCATGATACAAGACCTATGGCATAGGGTCCAAAATGAAACTAGTAGATAGCGGCTGCGTCTACACATTTATTAATGCTCTGTAGGTACTAGGCATTAAGTTTAGTGCTTGGTTAACCAAGTACTAAATCAATACACGGTAACTTGCCCTACTTCACAGTATCCCCAGCACACAGCTTTTTAGTGATGCTTACTGCACAGTAGCCTAATACTATTGTGCAGTTAGCACGGTTTTTGCGTGGCATGTTACTGCACAGTGTTATTAGGCTACTGCACAGTTAGCGTCCCATGTAGACATGCCTAGTAAGTTCAAAACCAATAGAGGAAGTTCTTTTTCACACCATGTATAATAAAACTGTGGAACTCATTGTCACAAAAAGTTGTGGAAACTGACAATTTATCCAAATGCAAAAAGGAGTTGAGCACATTATTAGATGAAAAGGGCATCATTAGCTATTAATCATGGGAGCTAGATGTATAGCCTCTGTAACAAAACTTCTTAGACCTTAAAATACTGAGGATGCAAGTGGGAGAGAAACAGTGGAAAAACTCTGGTCATACCCTGTTCGCTCTCCCTTTCAGCATCTACTCTACCGCTGTGATTTTTTCCAGGGACTGAGGTGAAGCTGACTGGTCTGTAGCTCCCTGGACACTCTTCCTTCCCTTTCTTTAAGATGGGCAATATATCTGCCCTTTTCCAATTGTCTGGGACCTCTCCTGATCCTGAGTTTTCAAAGATAATGGCTGACGGATGACGCTGCAATCATTTTGGCCAACTCCTTTAGCCCCTCCAGCTACATCACGTCTGGCCCCATGGACTTGTACACATCCCATTTTTCTAAATAGTCCTAAACCTGTTCTTTCACCACTGTTGGATGCTCACCTCCTCCCCAAGCTGTACTGCCAGGTGCAGTAGTCTGGGAGCTGACCTTGCCTGTGAAGATTGAGGTAAAAAAGCCATTGAGTACTTCAGCCTTTTCCTCATCATCTGTCACCAGGTTGCCTCCCTCATTAAGTAAGGCACCCACCCTTTTCCTCCTCTGCCTCTTGTTACTGACATACTTGTAGAAACCCTTCTTATTACCCTTCATATCCCTTGCTAGCTGCAACTCCAGTTGTGCTTTGGCCTTCCTGATTTCATTCCTAGTCATTTGTCCACATTTTCACTTGTAAGATTCCTTTTTGTGTTTTAACTTTTAAAGAGTTCCCTGCTAAACCAAGCTGGTCTTCTGCAGTACTTGCTAGTCTCCCTGCATATTGAGACGGTTTGTTCCTGCACTCTCAGGAAGGTTTCTTTAAACTACAGCCAGCTCTCCCAGACTCCTTTTCCCCTTAGACTGGCCTCTTAAGGGATCCATCAGTTCCCTGAGTGAGTCAAAGTCTGCTTTTCTGAAGGCCAAGGTCCTTACTCTGCTACCCTTCTTCCTTCATTTCTACAGGATCCTAACTCAATCATCTCATGGTTACTGCTACCCAGGTTGACATCCATTTCTACATTCCCTGCTTATTCTTCCTTGTTTGTGAGCTGCAGATCAGAATAGCACAGTCCCTAGTTGGCCTGTCCAACCCTTGCATCAGGAAATTGTCCCCAACACTGTCTAGGAATTTTGGGGGTTGCCTGGGCACTGCTGTATAGCCCTCCCAGCAGATGTTACGGTGATTGAGGTTCCCCATGAGAAACAGGGCCTGTGATCTGGAAACTTTTGCTAGGTGCTCAAAGAAAGCCTCATCCACCACATGGTTGTGGCTTGGTGGTCTATACCAGACACCCACCATGGCATCACCCTTGTTGCTCTTCCCTCGGACTCTAACCCTGTCTCAAGTTTCATAGTATAGCTCTGAGCAATACATACAGCTCTTTTACATAAAGAGCAACTCCTCCTCCTCTTCTCGCCTGCCTGTCCTTCCTGAACAGTTTATATCCATCTATGACAGTGCACCAGTCATGGGAGCTCCCACCAAGTCTCTGTTGTTCCAATCACATCGTATTCCACATCTATGTGAGGACTTCCAATTGTTCCTGATTGTTTCCCAGGTTCTGTACATTCATATATAGACCCCTGAGATAACTAGCCAATTGCTGTACTTTCTCAGGAAGAATGGTATGCCCTCCCGTGTTGCCCCCCTCCTATTTGATCTGAGAACTGAACTAGATGAACATTGTTTTTGAACAATAATGGTAATTATTGTGTCCTTATGATGTAGAATTTGACATAATTATATAGCTGTGGACATGGATGGGTCATTGATTTCCTCAACACTGAAAATCAAATATGGTATTGGGGGGGAGGTCATTCTTTAATGTTGACCTAAATCAATAGATGTTTTCCTTTTGCTGGAATTAAAACTAGTTATATATTCTAAAATTCTGCTCCTTAAAAATGGAGACCTTTCAATCCTTCTGTCAAGAAAATAAGGAAAATAAATAACTTCAGTTAGGTAAAATATGTGTCTGCAGGAAATGCCATCTCTCTATGTTTTCACATTACTTCATTCTCTTAAGAAGCGAGAATGTTCTTGTTTAAACTTGCTGTGAGTCCTGAAGAAGATTTGTGGCTTGCTGCAGCAGAGCATCCTTATTCCTTCTCCACATTTCCTTGTATATTATAGATTAGCTCTGTCATTTTGGTAAGTTTTTTTATAATACATAGTTTTCAGGAAGAAGATGGCTTTGCATGCTAAATTCTGAATGATGTAACACTGAATTTGCAGGATCTATCACATTTTTTTCTTTTTTGCATGTGTATTGATCTATTCTTGGATGTACCCTTCTTATCACCAACTGGAATAGTCCCTTGGCGTAACAAATTTGTGATTCAAGACCATTCATATATGTAGCTTGTGATTAACTAAGTTAGAAATTAAATTAAAGAGACAACAAAGCTTTTCAAAGATGTTTGCAAAGCAGAGGAGATCCAAAGCAGCATAACCTGAAGGGTGACTGTACTAGGGCTTACACGAGTGATGGTGGCCAGCTAGTGTGCATGTTTCCTAGCACCTGAGAGCTGCTTTTGATAATCAAGAAAATGTAAATGGGGAAAAAGGGTTGTCTGGTGACCAGAGCATAGGATCAGAGGATGAAGTTGATAATTCTGGCCCTAGTGAGGTCAGTAGCAAAATTCCTATCAAGTTCAGTAGAACCACAGTTTCAATGGATGAACTTTGCCTGGGTTTTAATGGTATATAGAACTTGGTTTCCTCACTGGGTTTTCTGAAATTATTTTAAGCTTCCTAGCTCAATCTGAACAATGAGAATAATAATGCATACTTAGTCCATCACCAGGCCATTATGAAAATTCATTAGTGAATATTTGTAAAGTGTTATGTAGGTGATAAGCATTATAAATATGGTATAGAAATTACTGTTCACCTCTCTCAAAGAAGCCCACCACCACAAAAACTCTGGCACATTAACAGTTTTGTAGTGCCTTTCTATGTGCCATTTTGCACACAGAGGATTTATGTCCCACAGCTGATCGAGTTACACACTGGTAAGCATGCTCCCTAGACTCATCATGCTGCACATACAACATTGTGCACTACTTCTTTTGTGCACTATGCAATAAAGCATAGAGATTTTCAGTTACAAAGAGCATTATTTCATGGTTAAATTAATGTTCTCTCTTATACAAGTCCATAATAGGTGGCTACCACTTTTCTTTCCTATACAGATAACAGAAGAAGTCTGTATTCTTCTTTGTCAACAGGTAGTTTAAATGCAGCCTCTGAAGGAATAGTTAAATACCATTTTTTCCTAACATTTATCATTTTCTATTTTTTTTTATTTTCCTCAATTCTTTCTTATTATCTATTTAAAGACATGGTCTAATGATAAAATATTCTGTGAACTGTGTGCAAATCACTGACTGGGATCTTGAAAGCTTTGTGTCCTGAGGCTTTCAGCCATGTCAAGGTTTTGGTGTGCAGCTTTGGAACGTTAATTCTTGCATTGCCCAGCTCTTTATTATGCATCCTTAATATTGCACTCATAGAGACTTCATGATACTTATGATATCTAGTTTATACATAAATTAAATCAGTGTTTTAATATAAATATAGTAATTACATAGGAAGGGTTCTGCAGTATAAATTTAACAGCACTATACAATATAAATCTTGTATGAATATGTGTATATATTTTTATATCTAACTGTTATACAAACATGTACTACACATATAAAAATGTGAGTAAAATATACAAATACTTCTATTCTAATACATTTTCCTATATTATTTTTTTTAAGTATTCAGCCAGTTCTAAGACTACCTCAGGTGCCTGGGGTCTGTACATGAATTTATCATGTATATTCCTATTTCTTACCCGCAAAAAGGCGATGTTTGGATGTCTAATGGAAAACAATTCAGTACATGTCTGCTCTAGTAAAACATCAGTCCAAGCAAAATTCAATTAGATGTAAGCTATTTTTTCCCTGATAGACATGATGCAATGAAACATCCTATCAGTCAAGCACATGTAAAGTTAATCAGCAGTAGAAAAATAGCTCTGGCTTATACTTATGGTCATGGTGTTATAGAACAAATTATGTACCACTCTTGGGAAATGGCTCCCACAGTGTTATCTTTGAGCAATTTCAAATCTGAGTAGGTAGAACTCAGAAACATGGAGCTTTTTGACATTGTTACAGGGCAACAGATTTTCATTGCCTACAGCTTGATATTGTATATCACTCCTACTAGGCCATGGCTGATGTATGGTTATTAGATCATAGCAAATATGCAGTTAATGCAATTCTCAGTAAATTAAACACAATTAAAACATCCTGGAGAATTACAATATTTTTTTTTTTTTTAATGGGAGAAATACATATTTGATTGATACCTTTTTGTTAAATCATTGCTTTTTATTGCTTTTCTTTGCTGTTGTTTTTATTGCACCTCTCTGGTTATCCAGAGGAATGGACTGTGGGACTGGAATTTTAAAGCAGTCTTTGTTAAAAATATTGCAGTCTGAAGATTTGCACATGAATCATCATTTTCAGAGGAAAAAAATCTTCATTTTTATTATTAAAAGGGTTAGTCTTATTGTTGTACAGCTGTTATAATCAAGTTTTTTCATCTCTTTGACTCAAAGTGAATAATGATGTAAAACTACACTATGATCTATGATCACTATACTCTAATGCCCTGTTTCCTTGACCAAACATTGTTATTGATCTAATCAATGATGCTGAAGGGGACAAGCTATAGCTGAATATATTTTAATTACTATTGTGTTCTGTAACAGGGTGGCCTCCTCATCAGGTCTCTTCCGGCCACCCTGCTCCTGAGGTAATGACCCACTTTACTCGTCTGCCATGCCTTGATGAAAAAATATGAGAGTTGTTACTAAGGTAGGAGGCTACCCATTGCTAGCCCTGCTGACAAAGGTCTAATACCCGCTCTGACCTTCCTTCTATAGTTCCCATGCCTTGCAGATGTTACTCTGGTGTTACTTCTCCGGCCAATGGGCAGAGCAAACTGGGCATACAGTTGTAGCTCTTCTGTAAAGCCCCGGAGGGCCACTCACATACCACCCCTCTCTCACCGGGGTCCCATTTACTCCCCTGGCTCTCAACCAGCCTCTTTCATACTGCCCTCTTTCAGGGCCACACTCATCCTACCTGGCCTCACTTGGCTTCGGGCTTATCTCTTCTTGACTTGGCACAGTCTATTGGGTGCCTCCCACTACCCTCACCTGAACATTGACTGAGCGATTGTACAACTTTAGGCCTGTTTCACTCCTGGCCCCTTGCCAGGCCACTGTGCCTCCTCTGGGGCTCCTCACTCTCCCACACTCACAGGGCGGCTCTGTTTGTTGCCCATCTCTCAGGGTCTCAATACTCATCGCCCCTCTCTCTCAGGGTCTCGCTTGTGACCCCAGACCTAACCCTACCTCCTGGGCATAGCCCCAGGTCCCTCCTCCGGCCTGAGCTCTGCCTCAGGGCTCTTTAATGATACCACCAGGGATGTGGGGCAGGTGTTATACGGGGCCCCGACCTGCCTTTCACTGGGGAGATAACTGGCCTTGCATTTCCTGGGGGCTCCCACACTACCAGGAGCCCCACCAGACCACCCTTCCCTGGCAGGGTGCAGTTTTACATCTTACCCAGGGCAAGGGGTCACCTTGATCCCATAGCCCCTGCCCTTACCTCCTGACTCTGGCTGGAGCAGCTTCTCAGCCTGATGTTACCTCCTTCCTCCTGCAGCAGCCTGCAGCCCAGCTTATATCCTTGGGTCCAAAATGACTGCCCTCATCAGGCACCTGGCTGCTGCCTATTTTCTGCCCTTAAAATGGCAGGCACCAAAGGTGCCCTGCCACATATTCCCTGTATGAATTTAGGTTCTTTATAACCTCAGATATCATGGTAATGCTGTTTCTATATCATCATCTTTTGTTAGGGTTATAAACTGAATTGAGAGTAGGCTCTTAGAAAGCTGTCTAGACCAAGATGGATTTTTTTCCCCCAATCATTGTTCCATGGTCTCTTATTTTTGTTCAATCAAGTTTGTTGGTTGTATGCCAATTGTTTGTTTGCTATTCACAACTGAGTGATTTGGAAATGGACGGAGTATGGCGCATAGTCTAAATGCCGTTGATGTTTTACAATGCAATGCTCAGCTACACTTCACCTTTATTACAGAAAAATAGCCCACAAAATCCACTTCCAGACGAGACCATCTGCATGGTATGTGGTGTCACAGACACATCTGTAGTACCACATAATGCACATTGACCCCAGGATATGTTCGGTTTGGCCCCAGGAAATCTCAGGGTCAAAAAAACCCATGCAAAAAGAAGTGGGGTGGTATACACAAGGACAGTGCACACTGGAACCACACTCCAACTCCCAGCTAGGCTCTGAGTGGCAGGATTGCTGCTGCTGCAGCTCCAAGAGGCCCCCAGGACCCCAGATAAGGCTGCTGGAGCGCCCCCTACCCCACCTGGAGTAACTTGCCATGTGCCAGAGGGTGTCTGGCACAGATGTTCCTGGGAGACAAGTAGCAGTGGCATACGGTGTCCCAGTGCTAGTTGTTCCCAGGGAAATCAACATCCATGCACATGTGGACGTAGCCAAAAAGTCAAAAGGTACCAGCATCCAGTACCAATATCCATTTTAGCCTGAACAGCTAGATAAGATAGTTTATAAATGCAGGCAGGTGCAAACCTGTTTGCTTTTATGCAAATTAGATGTTGCTATCAGCTTCTGACTTTTATTTGCTATCACAACCCCTTGTCAGCTGGACAGTGATTGGATATTTCAGAAGTAAATAGAATCAGTGATCCTATATGCAAGCTAATTGTGCAGGCACTCCTACTAAATATCATCTGAGAGGAAGCGCTGTATGTTGCACTGCTTAAAATTATGCACAACTTTCCTTTCCACTAAAACTCATTTCTTTTAGTGGCAAGGAAAGTTGTGCATATGTGTTCAATATGAATGAAAGGAAGATTAAAACTGCATTACAGTCTAAGAAAAGCCTGCTAGTGAGCCATCTCTCCCTTTTTATTCCACATGCAGCCAAGAGTTAACAGGAGCTTGCCAAAAAGAGATGTACATATAATTTATCCACATACTTCCACCGAGGGAAGGGAGGAAATATCAGATCTTTGGCATAAAAGCACAAGGACCTGTTAATATTTTTAGAGCTTTTAAACAGCAGGAGAAGGAAATGGTATCATAGATAGACTAAATGGAAATAAAGACAGCTAATCACTCAACAAACTTCCACTCTACTTGGTGTGGGGGACATTTGTCTCATTTGCTATTGATCAGCTATTTGGCATGGAAAGGACTAGATGGGGGTAGAATGTCAGTTCTATCATTATTATGTGGGTTAAAAACAGATTTCTGAATAAAAAGAAAGGCTTGGCTGTATCATTATGAATACATTCATTAACCTTAATAATACTGGAAAAAGGTTTGAGGTGGGAGGGAAACTGGACAAAGGACAATCAATTCAACTGCCCATTGAATAACACATTTTTCAATTTCTAAAATAAAATGCAATGAGAGTGTTTAAAAGAATGTATGTCCATTTTTGTGTTATAATCATATACCTTATTTAGTAGCATAGTATACACAGCATTTCTCCCAAAATTAGCCTTCTCTGCGTGCTACTTCTATTTGGGCAGCACCAGGGGGCTGTCAACTGACTCCATGGCTTCTTATTATCTACTTGATTCCTGTTAATTTGTTTTTTGCTCGGCAGGTGTTAACAACCTTCTCTCCTTTTTTATGGTCTTGATGTTCAAATAATCAAGCTATTTCTTCAGCAATTTGTTTTCTCTTAGATATTCCTGGTCTCTCCCATTTCTCTTCTCTTATTTCACAGCAGACTGTTTTTGGCTTCTTTTTTTTTTCAAAACCCTAGATTTGCCTATGGAGCCCAGCCTTCAGGAGCAGTTTCAGTTTCAGCTTTCTGTTGAGCCAAAAGCGGAGAATGTATCTGTGAAAGGGTTTAAACCATAGCTTTTGCCTCACCTGGAAAGGGAGGGTGAGTAAACTGGAGATTAGGCTCTGTTCCTGCTGGACGTGGCCATAACTGGAAAAAAAAATTTTTTTCTTCATTATACTTTAATTATGCTTTCCCAAAAATAAGGTTCATCTTTTCCGTCTCCCTTCCTTTATCTCCTTGGAGATGTGGTGACTCAAAAAGTATGGTGATATTTAATTTGTACTACGCAGTGATTTTAAAATTGCTAGGCTGCTTTCTCTAATTTATAGTGGTTGTTTTCTGCCGTTTAGGCTGTAAGTACTGGCTATATTCTGTCCCCAAGTGTCCAATAAATAATTCCCCATAGGTCTCAGAGTTTCATAGGTCAGTAAACTCTTGCCTTTGTGAAACTAGTGAGATGGTTCTTGCATCACCATCCTGTGCCTCTGGTCCAGAAAATGAGAAAGGATAAAGGAGCAGAGATTAGGTTTAGAACACCAAAAGTCCTCTGAGCTCTATCAGCCTCCGTTTGTTGTCATAGGGGTCTTCAGACTATGCCTAAAGGATCTAGGAAAGATGACTATGATCAATCAAAAGTGTGTGAATACCCACACTTACAATTCAAAAGGTAAACTGCGTTAGGCATCTAAAACATCATGTGTCAAATTTTTGCCAGATTTTTTGTTGTTATTATGCCGATTCATGTGTAAGTGCCATAAACATGCAGGTCTTTGTACTAACATTAGTAGAGTGTTGCTGTATAGCAGTTTTATACTACATTCTAGTGAAAGTAAACTAGACAAACCTTTCCACCTGTAGAGAAATTCCTCCATTGCATTTGGTTCTGAGAGAGATTGAAGTTGAGCTGTCCTTCATTCTGGCACATCCTCTGAAAACCCAAATCTATGACAATGGATCAATATAAATAAACAATGTATCATACATGGAACATTATAGACCAAAATCAGTTTTAATACATATCATTTTGAGACTAGAATGTGATATTTGCAGCTTGAATGTTGCATCTTTCCAGATGTGTCTACCATGGCTGTTTCCAGACATGGAGGGGTGTGTGCTTGCAGCGGCACAAATTTCTGCCGATACTTTGTGCCTCGGTGCACACCTGTGCATGTGTGCTTTGTTGTAGGACACACTGTCCTGCTTTGGGCACACTGCCCTTGCTGAGCTCCTCCTGTCTCTAAGCATGCTGGAGCAACAGGGGCACGAATGGAGCAGTCGAAAGCCAAAGCATCTTGCTAGAAGACCAACCCTCCTCTTGTTCCAGCACATGCTATCTTCACATGCTGTGCACTGCTTTTGTTCCTAACATGTTTTTGTTAACGTGAAATCCCAATAGCAAATTTTGCTCCCACACTGCCTGCACATCTAGACTGATAAAATATTTGCTGATACAGTTGCTTCTACCTGTAAGCTAAAGTGTAGGCAATCCTTTAATTTGATGTATATAACTCAACAGAAGACCTGAATGAAACTTCCTGAATGAAACTTTTCTTTTTTTATGGAAATTTTTGTCAGAATTGTGATGTTCACTAAAAAAAAAATGTGTGGGAAAGAAAATCTCACTGACATTTTTATGGACATTTTGTTAATTTTTGTTTTTCTAGCAAACTCTGTGGATGTTCAAAGCCACAGGGCTGGTGAAAAACCTAAGTAGACTAGAATTGATAAGGACTTCCTTTCAGGTGATTGTGTGCATCTCTGCCATCCCACTTTTTTTTTCATAATTTTGATTTTTTTAGAAGCCAAGTACATATCTAGCTCACAACCACATTAATAATTGCATGAAATTTGGTCCAAATTGTCCCTGGCTGGGAATTTCTCTTCTCTTCAACATGCTTACACATCCTATTTTAATGGTGAGCAATCTCCTTTTGATGTCAGCAGATGCCGAGGCAGCCTGCATCACCCTACTGCAACCTATATGGATCGGGGCAGTGCAGAGATGCATGTGCACACAGTTTCAGTATCATGACTGTAGTTTGTAATACTGATTCCTTGGATTAAGGAAAGAAGAACACAGTACATAAAATAGAAATTGCTGGATACTTCTAATATAAACAGTACTAGTATTTCAACAATTTTTCCTCTCCAGCCTTCTGATGTGAGTGTGTTTCTATTTGCAAGGAAGCATTTCCCTCGTTCCCTTGTTCTTTTGAATGGTGCAAGCAGCAGAATCTTCTCAGACTATTTTCTGTTTTATTTCTCTCCACAGTGATGGCTGGGCAGACAGGTACGATGTGACAGACGGATACCAGCGTGAAGCTGTTGGGGGAATAACGATCAAGCTTCAGTCTCCTGATGTGAAATGGTTTGATGATTATTACCTGCAGCTTCGGCCAGAAACCAATCACCGAAACCCATGGTTTCAGGAATTCTGGCAGCACAGGTTCCAGTGTCAGCTGGAGGGGTCTCCTCAACAGAACTATAAATACAACAAGACTTGCACCAGTAAGCAGTTTTACTATTATTATTGAGTGTTAGTATTATTTTATCTAAAATCAATGCAAGTAAATGCCTAATTAATTACTGTCATGCTGAAGCAGTGAGGCCTGGAGAAATGGATTGTGGGACCAGAATTGGAAGGACTGGAGTTCTATCCCTTCTCTGTCCTGGAGATGAATTCAAATTCAGGTGCTAGAGTGCTGGTATAGCGCTTCACAGTTCATGTTCAATACCTTCTACTTTTGACATGGGAAAGTCACTTAGAGCAAGATTTTCAGTGTGACTACTGAGGTCAAATTTTAAAAGTGGCATAGGGTCAGAATTTTAATAGGATTTTCAAAGATGCCTCCAACACCGAAGTCCCAAGCATTTCAGAATATCTCAAGCAATAAGAGTTAACTATGTTACTTGGAAGTTAAGAAGATAGGGTAGATTTGCACCTGACCAACTAAATTATGTATAGCACAAGCTTTTCTGAACTGGAGCTTACTTTATCAGATGTGATGAAATGACATGCATGGACCAGTGTGGCATGGAGATGGTGATTTTAATACAAAGTTAGAAAGGGAGGAAGAGAGCGGAGAGAATGGAGGAGGGCAGTGCTGGGAGAAACCAACATGCAAGTAATAAGTAATTCTCATGAAATAACTGCAGCTTTAATTACCTGAACCCTTATAAAAAATGGTCTCCTATGCTTCAGTTCTTCATTTGCAAAACAGAGATACTAGTATTCTCTACCTCAGAAGGGTAATGTCAGAATAATTCCATCTAAGATTATAAGGAGTTCATATTATGGTAGTAAGGAACTATGTAAGTACCTTAAACTTTCTTTTTCTGTTTTGGGGGTAATTGCTTCACTAGAATTGGTTAAAAGGATTTTCTCTAAACAGTTTTCCATAAAAAAATCCATTTCAATTCATTTATTTTCATGCAATGCACTATGTAGATTTTGTGCAGTGGGGAAGGGGGGCTAGGGGGATAAGTTTTGTAATGTTGTTAGATCTTGCTCCCAAATAGTTCTTTTTGAGAAAAACAATGAAATGTTGTTTCAAGGATAATTTTTGTTGCAGAATTTATTTCCTGTCAGGCACCTTTTAATTGTATTTTTACTTTCATGAGATTAGTTATAAATGTCAGTAATGTCAATAATTATAAAAATGATTACTATACCATATTTACTTGAATCTAAGATGACCCAAAATATAAGTTGACTCCCCAATACTTAGATTCTATATATGCAAAATTTATAAATTTGTTCTAATTTTCCTGGTAAAGAATCTAATTACTGAAGGCTTGCCTTTAATTTGTCCCTCTTCCACTGCTACAGTAGAGGGAATTTTTTTTGGGGGGGGGGGGGGGGGGGCGCCCCCTTTTT
>NW_005842451.1:521287-529669 GCF_000455745.1 Alligator sinensis
CTCTTTGTCCTCTGCCCCCTCCCCAACTTATTTCTGCCACAGCCCCTTCCCTCCCCTCTACAATCAGACATTGCTCTGCCTGAGCATAGGGAAGTTAGAGGTAGATTGAAAAACAATGACCTTAAAATAAACATCTTTGTTTTGCGTATAGGAAAATTACTATGGATACCTATAGACTTAGTTTATCCAGAATTGATGCATTTCACCTTGTTGGAAAACTGCTGTAAGTTTTAGCATAGGTACTCCATAAACAACTTTTAAGCAGTACTTTTGTACCTACTTTATATATAATAAAAACTGTGCATAATATTAGACCAAAGCCAAAAGGTTTATGATTTATCATATAGTTCATTGGGCTGGGCCCCAGCAGTCTACAGTATTTCAAGCCCTGGTGACCCCACAGTTCACTACTGCTCAGTGTGTGTGTATGTACTCCTGATATCCCCCCTCCACAAAGAATCCATGTGCTAGTTATCTCCCCACTCATGACTAGAATCAGAGAATCATAGAGAATTAGGGTTGAAAGGCACCTCAGAAAGTAATTTAGTCCACACCCATGCTCAAAGCAGGATCATCACCAACTGGAACCAGGTATTCTTGTCCTAAGTCCTGGGATGCTCCAACAATTTATATGCAGATGAGGTCCAGAGCTACCTAGTTTACTCCACCTCATGGAGGGTGAGGCCACCCTAATCATATGCAACAGGCTGAAAGAGAGTGTGACAGAGGGATTATGGGTGAACTGTTTGGGGCCTCATTTCATAATGTTCTCTAGGCACTGGAGTCTGGTGAAGAAACAGGGATAATTGAAAATAGGCAGGGGCAGTGCCAGCCTCTTCCCAGTGGGGGTGCTGAGATAGGCTAGACAGAAAATTGGGAGGGCTATGCTATACATCTTCTGGCCAAACATATATATATTTTTTTTTTAACAATACCCACCTAAACATGCATTTTATCTATGTTATCTGCAAAAGGAGAATAAAAATATATACTGTATGCAAACAGATAGGTCCAGGCTGGGCCGGGAGCACCATGCCTCTGCAGGCTGCAGGTGGGAACAGAGCGGGCTCAGATGCACAGGATGGGTGGCAGTGACTGAGGGGGGAGAGCACGTAGGCAGGAGAGGCACTGGGAAGGGTGGCTATGAAGGGGCTAAGGCAAATTTTGGGGTGGCTATAGCTACCCAAATCTTCCCTAGCACTGTTCCTAGAAATGGGAAAGAAAAGCACAGCTCATCTGTGGGAGTGAAGAGGAAATTGAAATGTATGCAGTGTAGTGGCTCACCATGACTTGAAAAAGTCACCATCCGTACTGAGGGGGAGCTGTGTGTAATGAGAGCTACCATGTATGTTATTCAGACAGGCTGCACTAACCTATCCTGGTGGTAGCATCCTATCATAGGCAGAACTTCTTGGCCACTCCTTGGCTAAGATCAATTGTAGTGGTTGGGTAGAGGCCTAGTTTTACTGCCTTGATCAATGCCAGGACAACAAGGGAATAATGACAGAGCGCTGGGATGGAGGAGCCCAGAACAGCATCAGCAGTGGTTTTAGAGTGTCAGTTAAGGAAGGGAAACTGGTCCAAGAGATGTGAAGTGAATCAGAGAGTGGAAGTAGAGATCAAGAGTCTGGTGGAGGATGGATAAAGATAGGGAACAGGGGACAAAAGAAGATAAAAAAGAAAGGTTTGGTGGGATTGGAGACTTTACTGAAGGAAGTAATGAGGGAAGAGCCCAATCAGCAGGAGGAACAGGAGAAAAAGAGGACAGGTGGTCAGGAGAGAGAAATGAGGAAGGAAAGAGAAGTGTTTGAAGAGAAGAAAACTAGTGGGAGGAATAAACCAGACCCACAAAGAGAAAGGACATGGGAATCAGCAAGAGATGGAGTGGCAGGTAATTTATGCCTGAGAATAAGAGCAATGAATAGATATGAGTTTATAGAGAAAATATTGTTTGAAGTTTTAGATGTTAAAGTGGCACATTTGAATAGTCTTGTCACCTTTCCTGACTGGAAGTCTTGGGAATTTTTGTACTGGAGCTGATAAGGTTATGGAAGGCATGTAGCAATAGGTGAGAAAGAAGAACTTAAGGAGATAAGATCTATTTCAAGAGAAAAGACTAGAGAAAGGGCAATAATTATTCAAATGTACATGGATATGGTGGAGATGGGGAGATAGAAAAATGGTTGGAGAATTATGTACAAAAAGTGATGTTGAGAAGATATACGATAAATATGGTATATGGACAGGATCATGGAGAGCTCAAGTGGTAATGAGGATGGATTAGAGGAGTTCCAGCGGGATAATGCACTTAACATCAGTAATCCAAGTAGGGCCACACTGGGGGTTTACAATGTATTTCAGACAGCCTAAACTCTTTGGCAAGTGTGGGCAGGAAGTCCATCTGCCCACAGCTGGTATACAGTATGCTACAGATGTGAAGAGAAAGGGCACACAGTGGCAGAATGATAAGAAGTACTGAAGTGTCTTATTTTTTGGGCAGAGGGACACTTACAGTGGCAATGTCCCTGGTCCTTCTCAAATAAAGCTAGAGGATCTGGTACCTGATGCCTGGTTTCTCTTCCCCTTCCCCTTCCCCTTCCTCCTCTTGCTCCCAGCAAACATCCTGCAACTGCCTGCCCTGTTTGCTGCCCCTGTTTTCTGTCATATTCAGTGTTGGCTGAATTTAATAAATTTCATAGTTGGTTTCCATTACTGAGCACATGGTGGTTTTGGCAGCAGTTTCATGATAGACAATGTATTTAATGAGGTTTCCTTGTCTGCAAATATAAAACAAGGTTGTTTTTTTTTTCCCCACTGTGCTGATTGGAGGGGAAAATCCATATTGTATTGAGCAAATATGATGAATATAAATAATGTTATATCAGCAGCAGCAGCAGCAGCATGTCAAGTCATGCCATATCATGACAAAATAGCATGTGAAATAGCGTACTATTTTATTTTAAAAATCATTAAGGACTTACTACCGATTAAAATATCCTATTTTCTTTTTCTGTTGATGTGTTTGCCATTTGCATTCTAATGAAACATTCTGACCCTTGCAAGAAGACAGACTGTAAAAAGATGGCTATCGTATGTCTAGGACTTGAGGGGCTGTTTTCTTTTTTCACGTTTTCTTTTGTCCTTTATCCTACTTTGTATTTTTTTTAATATTTCATCCAGCTTGGCAATGTTAGAAAGTTCTGAAAGGAGAGCCTGTGGGTCAGGGCACTCTCCTAGGAAACGGGAGTGTGAATCCAGTCAGGCTGAGGAAGGTCTACAGCCTAGGTCATGTACTTCCTGGATGAGGGCTTTAACCACCAGGTTATGAAAGGTGAGCAGTGCTCTTCCAGGTATGTATTTGAATACAGGGCACTGACAGAGTATGTGTCATTTGCCACATGACCCGCCTCTTGAAAGTGCTCTACAGCCATGCCCTAACAGAAGTGCAGAGCATTTTTAAAGTGCCTGATCATGTGACAAATTAACCCTCATTACATGAGGGTTCAGATGAAGGCACTCCAAAGTGGAGCACCTTCATTAACTTCTGTCTGATTTGGACTGGGCTGATGCATCCCAGCCCCGCCCCTGGTGCTGGCTGCATGACGGAAGGAGGGGAAGGGAGGGGATGTAACTCTGTGCTGGGGTTTGCCCAGCCTGTACTGGGTGGCTTGAAGCCCCCACAAAGTAGGTAAGAAGAATCCAGTGAGACATCTAACATGAAAATGTGATAATATAGCAAGTAAAGAAAACACATGAAAAGCATCCCCAAATGAAAACAGGGCTTTTCCCTCTAATGTCTATCAACTTCTAATAAGTCTCTATCTCTTAGCATATATTTTGGTTCTCGCTGAAGTGAAAATTTTAACATCTGGACCATTTTTCTGTCTCAGATTTTAGTATACAAGTTTTATCCAAGTAGGTGCCACTGTTGTTGCTAAGTATATTGCTTTTCTGCCCAGCTGCAGCACTACAAAAAATGGGAAGTTTGCAGATTTATCTGACTTGTTTTTCAAGTGGTCTCAGTTCCATGTTGCAGAAGGGCTGAAGTAAACTATCCTACTAAGCCAAGCATCCAAGCAAAGGATTTAAAATACAGGAGAGATATAATGACCCTAAAACACTAGGGATTTCACAAGAAATGGATTTTGCTTCCCCTTTGCACCAGCGATATACTTTTTATTAATTAAGACCTGGATTCCACAAGGTATTGAAATGTATATAAATTTAAGCAGGTGAGCAATACCATAGACATCAATGAACCTCTAAGACCATCATCAGATCACAAAAGATCCTAATTCCCTGACATTACATAGCTTTCAGCTCTGCAGCCTAAGTTGCAACAGTTGAAAGTTCATGCATGCCTCTTTCACACATATACACACATTGTCAGCAATCCCTTGATTTGAGGATGATCTCACTGATGTGTCTCCAGGTGACTTAAGAGTCCAATCCTTGTGCCACATATCCATCTGCAGAAGTTGCAGGTCTTTTCACAGGAGAGAGTGGGATGTACGCTAGGATTCCTTTTCTTTTCCTTCCTCTGCTCTCTCTCCTTTGGTTTGATGGCAAGACTCTTTATCTTGAAACAGGCTGCTATTTCATCGTGGTTGTGGCGCCATTGGAGTCAGTTGGCAGACAGTTCCTCCCAGCTCTTGAGATACATCTTTATAGTGTTTCCTCTGGCCACTGTGCAATCCCAGGCTGTAACTAGGCACTTGTTTTGGAAATTGAGAGTCAGGCATCCATACACAACATCCAGTCCAACAAAACTGATGTTTGGACCACCAACTCAATGATAGTAACATTGACTTCAGCAAGGTGGGTGGCTTCAGTGACACAGACCCACATAGACATGCAGGTCCACATTTCTAGGTCCTTTTTTCTGAGAAAACACATCTTCCCATTAAGCAACAATGAAACCTCAACCCAAATAAGTCACAATGGGAAATTCAGACTACAGTGAAGCTAATTCACTGAGACGATTTTATGTATAGGGATTTTGTTAGTCTAGGGTTATTAACATGAGCAAATATGGCTCAAAATTATCATCAGCATTAATCATCATACTACTAGTAATTACATTTTGGCTGTTCCTCAAAGCCCTAATAAAAGTGTTGATTATGCTAGGTGCTATATAAATACTGTACATAAAGTCAGTCATTGTCCTCAATAACTTGAAGTGCAAGTATCAGACAATAGAAAACCAGTGTGAATAGTCAATGAGTATGGGCCAGAAGTACAGGAAATAATCTCAGCACAGAAGCAGACAAACCATTGTCAATGCTTTGTAGATAACACAGCTAAGAAGAAATCTAAGTAGAGTTGGAAGAAAGACAATGAGGGAGATTTGTGTGGGTTTTGGGGAGCTCACCCAAATTTTAGGGGCAGAATGGGAGAAAGCACAAAGGTGCTTATTTGAGAATTTAACAAGGAGTTATTAGGAACCTGGCATCATCAAGATAGTGGATGAGAGATGAAAAGTGTGTGGAGGCTGAGCCATAAAATTCTTGAAGCAACTTCTGTTTTATGTCCTAGAGCTGGCAGAAACAGTAGAAGGATGCAAAGAGAAGTGAAACTGAGAATATCTTTCCATTAATGATTGAACCACTTGGTTCCACAATACCTAAAAACATAGATGGAAACAAACAAACAATCTTCAAATGTATAAAAGGTTGTTATAAAAAAGATGCTGATATCCAGGGCCATTCATGTTTTCCAGTGTCATAAATCATAGAAAAAGAAGTAATCAGTTTAATTTGAGAAAGGATAATTTAGGTTAGATATTAGGAAAAGGCATTAAAATAGTACAGGCACAGAAAAGCCAAATGCAAAAATATCTACACTTTTTTACTAAAACTCATCCAGTTGGAATTACACATACTTCTTATAAGGTCAAGAGGACTCCTAGGTTGTTGGAGTTCAGAATCTAATCAGAAATTTTGTCAAAAGTAAGCTCCTGACAAATGACTTTTGGATAGGATGTTGGAATAAAATATGAATGCAATTTCATTCCATTCCAGCACTGTAAGCATTGGTGGGCTAAAAACAAACTCCCAAATCCATAAATGGTTTTGTCTAGCTGTATCACAGCTAATATGAACAAAATCTCTGTGTAACCCATTTGCTTACCCTGAACCTCTATAATTAACCTAATTTGAGGGGCATCCCTCATTGTACCTGCATTGCACAACAAACATGGCAAGTTCTAACTTCTATCGTTTCTGTCAGAAATAAAGAAAAAAGTTATAAAATGGAGGTTATTAGAAGTTCATTTACATTTTGCCTAAGAATTACAAGCATTTTAAATTATCCTAGTTGAATGATTATTTGTTTCTAGTGTGGCGAATTATTTCCCATATTTGGGCCTTATCAGGTTGAGTGGCATAGTCAAGACCTAGATTTTAGTGAAAACAATCCCAAACCCAAAGTTCAGATCTGCATCTAGACCTCAAAATCAAGGGTGTTGATGCAGTTCAGCTCTCGGAGTTTTTAATTTAGCCAACTGTAGCCAGGCCAGCTACAGAGTTCAGATATGAATCTGAACTTTTTCAAAGTCAGTGTTTTATTATTTCAAGACAGACACATCTCCAGTTTTTAGTGTCACTCAGAGAAGAAGGAAGCAGCCTGGCATTGTGGAGAGCTCTATACTATACTATATACTAGGCCTCTGCAAAGCAGCTAGTATTTTCTTCGGCTTTGACCGATTTAGGGGACAGCAATTCGATTCGGTGATTATCTAAGAGCACATCTGGGAGGGAGCAGCAGGGGAGATTATGCTTAGGGGCAACCAACTTTGGTTCATTAGAGGCAGGTCATGTCAAACCAACCTGGTGGCCTTCTATGACCAGGTCACAAAATCCTTGGACACAGGTGTCGCGGTGGATGTAGTCTTTCTGGAATTTAGGAAAGCCTTCGACACTGTCTTTCACCCCATTCTCATTAAAAAATTAGGCGATGGTGGTGTCGATGCCTACAGAGTCAGATGGGTTACTAATTGTCTGGAGGGCTGCACCCAGAGAGTGGTTGTGGACGGGTCATTTTCGACCTGGAGGGATGTGGGCAGTGGGGTCCCCCAGGGCTCGGTCCTCGGACCCGCGCTGTTCAACATCTTCATCAATGACTTGGATGAGTGGGTTAAAAACCACCCTGTTCAAATTTGCTGATGACACTAAGATGTGGGGGGAAGTGGGCACGCTAGAAGGGAGGAATAGGATGCAATTGGACGTAGACAGGTTACAGGGGTGGGCAGATGAGAAGTGGATGGGTTTTAACACTGACAAGTGCAAGGTATTGCACCTTGGGAGGAAGAACCAGCAGCATACCTACAGGCTGGGGAACTCCCTTCTCATCAGCACAGAGGCAGAAAAGGATCTTGGAGTCATTATTGACTCCAAGATGAACATGGGTTGCCAATGCGAGGACACAGTCAGGAAGGCTAACCGTACCTTGTCATGCATCCACAGATGCATCACAAGCAGGTCCAAGGAGGTGATCCTCCCCCTCTATGCGACACTGGTCTGGCCACTGTTGGAGTACTGCGTCCAGTTCTGGGTGCCACATTTCAGAAGAGATGTGGCTAGCATTGAGAGGGTCTAGAGGAGGGCCACTCACATGATCAGGGGGCAGGAGGGCAGGCCCTATGAGGGGAGGCTACGGGACCTGAACCTGTTCAGCCTCCACAAGAGAAGGCTGAGAGAGGATCTGGTGGCTGTCTATAAACTGGCCAAGGGGGACCAGCAGGCAATGGGAGAGTCCCTGTTCCCCTGAGCACAACTGGGAGTAACAAGGAATAACGTCCATAAGTTGACTGAGAGTAGATTCAGGCTAGATATCAGGAGACACTACTTCACAGTCAGGGCAGCTAGGATCTGGAATCAACTTCCAAGGGAAGTGGTGCTGGCTTCTACCCTGGGGGTCTTCAAAAGGACTCTAGATAATCACCTAGCCAAAGTTGTTTGACCCCAGCATCCTTTCCTGCCCATGGCAGGGGGTCGGACTTGATGATCTGCTCAGATCCCTTCCGACCCTACCAACTATGAAACTATGAATCACTGTCCTGATTCGATTCGGATGAATCTGATTTGAAGATTCAGCTGCTGCCAAATCTCCAAATCTCTGAATCAGCCAGGCCAGGCCCATCCCCTGCCCACTCTCCCAGCCTGGCAATGGCTGCCCTGCCCGCCCCAGCTCCCGGCACTTGGGGGAAAAAAGCCCCTACTCAGCAGGTGCTGCCAGGCAGAGAGTCCCAGGGCTTTTCTTTTTTTCTTTTTCTTTTTTTTTTTTTTTTTTTTTCTTAAAGGGCTGGAACTGGCTTGAGCAGGGGACACGTGGTGGGGCTGGGGGAGTGAAGGAGGGTCAGGGGGCTCATGCCGAGCCCCCCAC
>NW_005842451.1:529745-550898 GCF_000455745.1 Alligator sinensis
TTTAAAAGTCCGAGGGGGGGGGGGGCGGGCCAGCCATGGGAGAGGGTTGGGGGGGTCAGGGGGCTAGGGGAGTGGGCAGGGGTCAGGGGGGCTGGCGGGGGTCCCCCCATGGTCCCCTCCCCCAGGATCCCCTTCCCCACCCCTAGTACTTACCAGCTTAGAGTGGGCTGTAGCTCCCTGCAGCTCGGGAACTGCCCGAATCTTCAAAGCTTTCTGAATCTTTTCCGAAGATTTGGAGAGCTTTGTATCATTTTGGGCCCTTAAATTGGTCCCCTGATTTGATTCAGATTTGGCCAGGCTCCTCCGAATTGAATCACCACCTGAAGCTTCACACAGCCCTACTACATACTGTCTGATGAAAGATTTTTTGTGATGTTCCTCATTTCAGCATTTTCTTCACAACCTTTTCCTTCCTCCTGTGGCTGCTATTTCCAAATTCTGCAAACTCCTCTGAATGCTGACTTAAAAGATAAATCTACCTTTCTTCCACCCTCTTGCCCCTGCCTGCCATGTATGCTGGCATCTTTTGATAATGTATGTTTACGATTTGATCTTTTATAACATTGTTCCATCTCCCAGTATATACTGAATATCTGAACCTAAGCCTTAATGGCTGCTTGGAAAGTCTTAATACCATAGCCAAGGAAGATGATGGAGTCACTTTATTATTAAGAGTTAACATACATTATAAGTGCATAAGGGACCGTATTTCTTATGATTAAGTGGCACAAGTTCTTTAGTTTTTTTTTTCTTTCGACAGCATATTTTCAATTATGCAAGTATACAAGTATGCCATGCAGTGTTTACAAATACACCCCATATAATGCATGCATTTAATGTTCATAAGTGTAGATTTTGTATTGAAATACAAAGAAATTAAGTTTTGTAGAAACTGAAAGGATAATCGTGCTCTTTAAAAAAATAGTCTTAGGAGATGGATATTTACCTAAATTATTTGCAGCCTGATTTTCACTTTATTATTCTCAACCTCATTTTCACCCAACATAATTGGGGGGGGGGGGCGGGGTTCAATTACTTTAATTAGATTTCAGGCATTTAGGTGCCTAAAAATGTAGATAGGCTACAACTTTTCAAAAGAACCTTCAGGCTATGTGCAGACTTTCAAAATGCCCAAGGCAGAATCAGTCTAATGTACATGCATATCTTTAAATGGAGTAGATTGGATCCGGAGTGAATGAAACTCATGTTCACCCTTTGGTGGGAGATGGCACGCAGAAGCCTGCACTGGCTGGACCAGAAAGCGATGGAAGTTTCCGCATCCCTGAGTTTCTCAAGGGCAGCCGAGTACAGCCAACTGGCTGTGCCATCCCTGATTGGCTGTCAGGCACATGCCTCCCCGCTCTGCCCTGTCATCTATCAGGCAGCAGTCAGCTGGAGGCAGCCAGCAGAGGGGGGTGTACTTGCTCCTGTTTGGGGCAGCATGGGGTCCCTAGGCTCGTCCGGGTTGAGGGGCATAGAGGTTCACCCCAGGCATGGCAGGGACAGAGGGGGAACGGGGCTTGTGAACTGCTGGGGAGAAGGCAGTGCCAGTGGTATACACTGTATTCCTAGTCTGGGTCAGAAGGGCACAGAGTGTCCCTCCCCTGTCCTGTTTCCATCTCAGCCCCAGGACTGTGCACTGGAGCAGCTCTGGGAAGGGTTCATGGGATTTCTGTCTGAGCCCTGAGACCATGCAGCTGCAGGGCTGTGATCCCTGGGATGGGGCAGCCATGCCCTTGTAGCTGCACAGGAAGCAGCTTCAGCCCCAAACTTGGTGTTGGTTCTCGAGGCGGAGAGCGGGGCAGAATCCCACAAGCCCTCCCCAGAGGCACTCCAGTGCATGGTCCAGCATGTCCCTCCCCATCCTAGTTCAGTCTGAGCTGGGGTGACTGTGGGAAGGGCTGGGGTGGCTGTGGGAAGGGCTTGTAGGATTTCCTCTCTGGAGCAAGTGCCAAGTTTGGAGAGGAAGCTGCCTCCTGTGCAGCTGCAATGGTAGGACTGCCCCCCACCTAAGGGACTGGAGCCCTGCAGCTGGGCAAGAAGTGGCTTCATCCCCAAACTAAACACTGGCACTGGCTCTGGGGGTGTTGGTGGACAGCAACCTACCTCGATTCTTGAGCGGACCTGTTACTGATGTTCACTTCACTGATCTAACCTAAATCAAGGAAGTCTGAATCTACATTGATCCACTATTTTTATCTATCTTAGACCAGAATCCAGCATTATTAAGTGGTCTGTGTGCCCCAAAATTCTGTTCTGTTACAGGTATGGACTGGTTTCTGACCAGAAAACCAGAAAAACTGTAATGTTTGTGCCTGGCCTAAGTGCCTAACTCCTATTGACTTCATTAGAGTATAGCCCCTGTCCAGTTACATCCTACCTAGGTCTTTAGTTGTCTAATCTGACCCCCAGATCCTTATTAGCACTAACACTGTGGTAATAGTTATATTGACTAGAAAACCACTGCGGTACTGACGACAGGAATAGCAGATTGAAAATAGGAGCTAGTCTGAAATAAATCTTCAGCGTTATGGTTTTCTGTTGAAACAGACAGTTGTGTTGAATATGAAAACTGAATTAATTATCCCAGTGATTAAACGAAGATTTTGGTAGAAAAATGTAAAATAAGTTGTTTTTTAAATGCTTTGTTTCAACATTATAATTTTAATTTTCTTTCAACTTTTTGTTAAGTTATACTGGTTTGATGTCAAAGTGTTCTTTTTTTCTCAGGTAACCACATTACACTTTTTCAGAAACTTGAATTTTAGTTCTGTTTGTTCAGAAAGGAATCGAAATCAAAATCTTGGAATTTTTTGAAAGACAAATTTTGTTTTCGGATAACTCTACTAAAAATCGCAGTCTTTAAGAAAAGAACTGGACTAAAAAAATTAAATAAATTATTATATTTGATTTGTATGATTTGTTTTCAGTCAGAAAAGCCTCCCTTGCTTTTAGGAGTGACTGATAATTGCATGCTATCCTGCCCCTGGCCTTTAGTAATAGCAGCTGTAATGAAAGAATTTTGAAAAGACTCCACAAGAATGTTGATATAATTTCTGTATCTTGAACCATTAGGAGCTAATTAGTCTTGAGCTATGAACCCACTATTTCATTCTAAAACGGTTCAAATTGACATCCTTCCTCCTACCCCAGGGTTATATTGCTAAAAACTTAATCCTAGCAGAGTGATATCTTGCTAAAACTGGGATGACCACTCTGATAAATTCATCTACGTCTTACATCCTAGAAATAGAGGTCCTCTGCTAATGTGGGTGCTCTCCTTCATGTAATTTCAGCTTTAATTTCTCTCAGTTAACTATTACTTAGGACAAACTACATGGGATGTATCGGTGAGCCCTGTGGTGACACCTATATATAAAAATAAAATGGTCGCTGATTTGTGAATTATTATTGAGGAACCGGAAATTAATAGGAACCAAGAACTCTGAATTCCATTTTCATCCCCTTTCCAGGTGCATCCTATGACCCTGAGCTAGTTATGTGAACACTTTTCCCCTGAATATCTTCATTTGTTATAACAGGCACCTCACAAAGAGATTCAGGGCAGGGATTTTCCAAGCAGCCCATGGAAGAAAGATGCTTAAATTCCTTTGAATTTCAATAGTATCTGGATGCCTAAATCTCTTTGATCAATTTGAAAATACAGCTCAGATGAGATTTATTTAGCTCCTGTACTTCCAGACCCCTGCATGCAGTATGCTACTGAAGTGTGAAGTATGCTATTGTTAACTGGCTCTTTCAATGCAGCTTGCTTGCATTTACCTTAAATTATGGAGCAAGATATGGAAGAGGACTCACAATACTGAGTAGCTCTGTTAAAACTTTAAAAAAAAAGTATTTCCTAGCAGAACTGAGGATTTAGAAAAAGAAATGAAGTTTTAGAGTTTGCAATAATTTAATTAAAAAAACTGAAATGAAAAATGCAAATTGTTTAGTTTCAAGTTCTAAGTTTTATTTTCTTCGGATTCAAATGGCTGTTTGTCAATTTTTGTTTTTCTCCTTTCTTATTCCTGGCTTTGCCTTTTTTGCAGCCAAATTTAATAGGAAGTAAATTGTTTAAGGTTTGAAAGGCTCTTATTACTTACTTCATTTCCTCTTACTGTTACTTTTCAACATTTATTGAACTTTGGAGAAAGTAGGAAAAAAAAAAAGAAAATTCAATTTTACCATCTTAAATTCTCCGAAGTCAAAGGAGTTTTAAAAAGTTAAAGAAAAAGGAAAACAAGTAAATAAATAAATATTATCCATTCTATTGATCTTTGTAGCAAAAAGTGAGGAAAATGGGAAATTAAATTTGAAAAAAAAAAGATTTTTGATACATTTTTCACAAAAAAATAAAAATAAAAAACAAAACCCATTTCTCTTCAAACCCTGAAAAGTGGAAACAACTTTGACATTTCAGCATTATTCATGAAATGTATTTTTCATCTCTTCACCAGTTCTTTTCTTGAGTGGGGCAGGGACTCAAGTACTTTCAAGGTACAGGAACAACCCAGTGAATGCTTATTCCTCTTGGCAGTCATTTTACTGAACACTTTCCAAATGTCCCACATCACTTCCTTATCTCTCCCCACAAGATGGAGCTACAGCCAAGCACAGGGCTCCCACTTGAAGGGGCAGTATACTACACCCTTCAATTGTTTCACGTAACACAGAGGGAAAGTATTTTGTGTGTGAGAGAAATCTCATCATATATGAGAAGATGATAAACGTTTAGCAAATCATTTATGTACCACTGGGACCACTAATGAGCTTAAGTGCTTCCTTGGATCAGGGCCCAAAAGCTGCACTAATTGTTTTTAAACAGATTCATGAAATGAAGTATTAACAATTGCAATTATTTCCATTGTTAAAGAGCATGTTTCTTTTGCCTCTGCTGCTTGTTTATGTTTCAGAGAAATAATTACAGATAAAAACAAAATTGGGCATGTGGTTAGAGACGTAGCATGTACCTGAAGGTTTACAGTTACATGTTATAGACAGGTACAAAAGGGATGATAGAAAAATGAAAGAAAGATGTGGGTATTAAAGAGGCCTTACTTACAATGGCAGTAGGAACTGTTTGATGCAATACATCAGTTTGCTAAGAGAGAACTTTGTGATGGGTTCCTAAAGAGCCTGATGTACACGTGCTGTGTTCTTGTTTATATGAATTCATTTATATGAATTTTCAAATGAAAATAATGACAATAGCAACCCCAACCTGCACGGTGCCCATTGTACAGCAGGGCTGCTCTGTGCCTGGGGCATGATGCATGAGGTGGCTCTGGCTAGCATGGTGCCAAAGGCAATGGCACTCAGGTCTGTTGTCCTGGTCTTCACCCCGCTCAGTTATGCTACTCTTAGACACAATATAGATGCATAGTATGAGACAATTCCTACTCTAAAGAATATCATCTAAATAAAGAAGTCAGAACAAGAGAGAAATTAAAGATTATCATCTCAATTTACAGCTAGGGATCACTTAACAGTACAAGTAGTTTGCCCAAGGTTACTTAGGAAATCTATGGAAGAACTCGGTCTCTCTCAGATTTATTCCAGTGCTTTGAACACCAGACCTTTTTATTGCTCATCCTATTATTGTATCCATGGTCTAATACTGAGGTTGGCCTTGTGTAGTTATTTTGAAAGTAGCAAATCTGCCTCTCCCTTTAAACTGGTTCTGATGTGATCTGATTCATCCTGCATTTCAAAAGTCCAAAAGTCTTGTGTTTGCCAAATACACCTTAATTAAAACAGATGGGACCTTGGGGTTTGTAAAGTACCTAATTTGAGGCCCTACTTTGGTTGGGTCCTCCACAATACCATTATTATTTTATATATACATGTTCAGTCATTTGTTTCTTTGTGTGTGCATGTTTGTGTGTATAAAATGAACATGATGTGTAGCAATATCCTGTCACTAATTCACAACATCTTTCTGTTTGTACATAAAACATATACCCCTTTGAGCCCTTTTATTTCCCCCCCCCCCACTTCCTTCTCTCCACATGACTCTGCTCTTTCAAAGAAAAATCGTTGCCTGAGCTGCAGATGGGGCTGTGCAGATAATTGATGTTTCAATGTCATAGCCAAACCAGGAAAAAAGCTAGGAAAAAATCATTTGGTAAATCAAAAATCATATTAGATCCAACACAGCATGTAATTTTATTTCCTGGTATAAATAAGAAAATAAGATTCCTGGTATAATAAGCAAGGGTGCTTGTACATGTGATGCCATTACAATGTACATGTGATGAAAATGTCACTTTGTGTGGATTAAAGGCGTTACATGCGACACATGCAAGAGTTTGGGGGGGGGTTAAATGAGTTTGCATCATTGCAAACTAAAATACATCATGATGTAGTTTGGTTTGCAATGTTGCAAATTGCAATGATGCAGCTGTCAACTCGCCCCAGGGCTGCGGAAGAGACGGGCAGGCTCCACCAAAAAAAATAAGGATTAGGCCCCTTGCTGCTTCTGTGGCCAGCAGGACACATGGGGCTGCCCAGGAATGGGCTAGCTTGCCCCTGGGGCAGTGCAGGAAGGTGGCAGGAGGGTGGCTAGGTTTGCTGGTGGCTGGAGAAGGCAATGGGGATAGTGCGTGAGGTACTGAAATCCCGGGCAAGCTACTACTTGGACATGTGCTGCCCCAGCTTGGAGGCAAATGATCCAATGCTTCCCTGAGCCTGCCCAGTCTTCCAGTGTGCTCCGTGCATCATCCCCACCACCTTCTCCAGACATCAGAAAACCTAGTTGCCCTCCTACAACCTCCCTAAACTGCCCCAGGGGCAAGCCAGCCCATTTCGAGGTGGCCTCAGGTGTCATGCCAGCTGCAGGAACCTGCAGAAGGCAAAAGTGGCGAGGGGCCTGATCCTTTCTGGGTTTTGGGGTGTGGGGGGGGTTTGGTGGAGCCTGCCTACCACCCCACCCCCAGCCCTGCCACATGGCCAGAGCATGAGCTGCCAGTAGGCTGAGCAGCCCCTGAGTTACGGTGGGGGGAGTCCTTCTCTCCATGGTGGTGGCGCCCACTGGGGCCCCCTGGCAGGCTCCTAGTGGGCCGGGTGCTGCCACAGCTCAGGGTTGGGGAAGAGTTGGATCCGGCCGGGTGCTGCCTCTGAGCTGGGGCAGCACCTGGCCTGCTAGCAGCCTGCTCAGCTGGCCCTGGCGGGCACCGCCACCATAGAGGGAAAGACCAGGGCCTGCCAGCAGCTCATCCTTTGGCTGTGGGCAGGATCCAGCTCCAAGGAAAAAAAAAAAAGGATTAGGCTTCTGACCGTAACGTGATGGAAAAATTGGAACGGTTTAGTCCTCCTTGACTGGGTTATAGGACAAATAGAGGCTGGTCTCTCTCAAGCCACCCTGTTGAATAAGTTCTGCTTGGGAAAAATATATTAATAGGAAAAGGGACTAGAATCTGTCTCCCAAGTGGGTGTATGAAGGGAGCAACACCAACATCTCTTCCTCCTCCTTGGTGGTTTTGTGAATAGTGCCTTAATCTCATCAATCTAATCCTTGAAATTAAGCATATTGCTTTAAAAATGTCCAAACTGCTGTAATGTTTCTGAGATTTCTTCTTCTCTCTCTCTCTTTTTTTCTTAACTTGGCTGGAACTATTCACTAAACACATGTATCATTTTTGTGTCCACCAAAACTTCATTCACTAAAAATAATTCCCCTGTCCCTAGCCGTGGAGGGGTGGACAAGGCTCTACAGTCTTGCAGAATCACACTGAGCATCAAGCAGAGGGATACAAAATGTGTCATGCCACCTTGACATTACCTTCACAGTGGTGCTTGTCCTTGCTGGCCTCAGAAACTTGGAAAGTAAATATAGATTATCCCTAGTATTTTATCCCATCATGCTGGCTCTTTGTGCTCTTTTGATTCATTGTTTTTAAATGATTGTCAACCAGTCATTCACTCCATGAGTGAGGTGGTGGGAGATTCCCCAAACTGGAGCTCACTGAGAGCACATTAGTTTCCTCCTGTGTAAATTCTTGTCCTGTTGTATGTGCAAGATGAAGGACCCCTCTAGATGTTCAGGTAAAGGCATAATAGGATCTGATGAATGATCCACACAATTGCACTTCCTGCCATGCCACATGGGTATGGCAGGAGGCATGAGTGTAGATTGCAGCATCAGATCTTATCGTGCCTTATTGCTGGTGCAGAGGGTATCTGGGATCCCCATGCCAAGCTTGCAGCCATGGCAGTGCTCCCCAGTTGCCAGGGTGGGAAATCCCATACCTAATGGGACTCTCAGCCTTGGCAGCACCCCACTTGAACACTTACTTAAGTATAAGTATGCAGTGAAGTTCCATTAAATAACACTTAAGCACTTATTAAAGTTAGTTGTGTGCCTAAGTGCTGCCCTAAATTAAAACTGGTATCAGCATGTTTGAAGTGCTTTCCAGAATCAGGGCCTAAGGGCCCCAATTCAATGAAAAAGTTAGGCATAGCCACAATTTTTACCAAGGTTACTGTGAGTAATCCTGTGCCTAAAGTTAAGTATATGCTTAATGACCTGGCTGAAGCAGAGCTCAAATAACTTTACAAGTTAAAGGATAGCTAGTTTTTAAGTGCTGCCATTTTCTAGAAATGTATTTCAATATTTAAAAAAACGTGCTTCCTTTGCTTCATTTTAAAGATTTTTCTATTGAACTACAGAGCTATGGTGCACTACAACCTGACAGATTGATTCCATGAACCAAATCACGGCAGGCCGAGCCAATCGCATCAAGGGGAAATGTTTTCCTCAGCATTAGAGAGTATATTAAAATTGTCAGAACAGCTATTTCCCTTAGATTTCCTTTGACAATTGCTTGTAGCTTCTATGAGGCATAGATCAACCTCACTACAAACTAACAGGTGAACTGAGTGAAATCAACTGTTTAAAATATGTATGGGTAATAATTCTGTAAAACAGCAACACAAAGCCCAGTGGAGAGACCTTCCATAACTAAGAATTAAGTTATTAATTTTTCAAGCAATTGTATGCAATAAAGCAGTTGGATTATCACTTCATAACAAATATTGTTGCCGGTGCAAATCTGATTCATCCTCATGGCCACTATAATTAACTGCACAGTTTGTGAGCCATTAATTTTGAAGATGAATAATTGGTTAAAGTTGTGTGTATTGTAATGTAATATGCTTGTTCAATTTTCCACTTAATTTCAATTAATATGGATTCTACATATGCTCTATCTTTGCAGTTATTATGCATATTACTTTTAATTAGGAAACAAAAACAATTCCTTAGCAGAATAAAACAAATGAGCATCATGCTTCAGTGCTACAAAGTTCACAGTCACCGGCATGGAGAGCCTGGATTTCAGTAATGCTGAGCTCTCACCACTCCTGACATTTATGGGAACTGCAGGAGCTTGGCAACTCTGAAAATCAGGATTAGATTAAATGAAACTTTCTTCTGGGTCTTCTCATTCTCATTTTGGTCAGCCCAGAATGATTTACAGAGGTAACACCTCTCCCCAGATAAATTTACGCAACCATGCTACATTTTGTATGTGATTAAATTGTAACGTGTCATCCAGCCCAAGTCAAGGGCAGCCCATAGACACATGGTGCCAATCACAGGACTGCATTCAAACTGTGACTTTGAGGCTGTAAACAGATGTTGTATTTGTCCCAAAAGAAAGCCTTCTGTCTCAGGTATGCCTGTACAGTTATAGCAGTTCACTTCAGGAACAAGCCAGTCAGGCTGTGAGCTCTCACTGGCCACCTACTAGTGAAGAAGTAATGCAGCTTGGAAGGGCAATACGTGTACACTACACTGCTCTGTTTTCATCTGGGTCAAACCCTGGAACAATCAGTCCTGGGTCAAATGAAACATCTGTTCATACCAAGTCACAGCCAGGGCCTTGCTTCTTTCAAAGAGGGAAATTTTACTTATTTTTTCAGTGAACCAAACTACCTCCTTTCTGATGATGTCATTCAGGTCTGCTTCATGTGTGAACCCAACATATGCCCACTCCACATCCACCTGTTATTTCCCCACTGCTTCTATGTTTTATGTAGGCCACACTGAGCATATCTACACATGCTGTTAGCACAGAGCAATAAACTCCCAGGTACACCATTTGAATGTGTGCTCAGGACCCCAGCACACTGAGCCAGGTTAGAGCAGCCCTGGCTGGCATGATGCCTTGGGGGTTGGCCTACCAGCCTCGGGGCTGCTCTGATCTGGCTCAGCATGCTGTGGAGGGGCTGGCTGAGGCACGACAGTGCTCCCGTGCAGGTCTAGCTGGCAGGCAGCCCCCTCGCTGAAGCACCCTCATGCCCCAGCCAGCCCTGACAGCATCTACATGAACATTTCTGTGGAGTAAAGAACTCCACTGCAGGATAATACTTGTATTTACAAGTACTATCTTGTGGAAGAATTAATTAGTATACTCCATCCTAATAGCACTGCATGTGTAGATGGTGACAGTTTACTACAGAGCTAATTAGGCAACTCCACAGTAAATGTCTCATGTGGATGCACCCACTGTGGCTTAAGAGAGTTCCCATTCTTCCTCTCTGTGGTTGCTCTGGAACTCTTGGCTTCTAAGTAAAACACAATAGTGAATGTTTGAAAAGACATTATACAATACGGCATTTGTTTTCCTTCAAGAATGCTCTCCTCACAATTGTTCCACTTACATATCAACTGAGCTTAGATTCTTTCTGCTCCCTGTCTCTTCCTCAGTGCTAAGGATAAGATGAGTGCAAAGTAGCTTCCAGCTTTCTTAATGATGTATGGTGCAGAATAGTATCCAATTTACTCTTCTTTACCTGAACTGGCACTGTTGAAAGGGGAACGACATGTTGCTCATAAGCAAACCCTGCAGGATACTGATGAAAGAATTATACTGTGCCTTTTACAACAGTTTAAATCAAAAGTATAAATCCAATTTCAATGTTTAAAAAGCCAAACAAAGTGAAGTTAAGAAGCTCATAGAGTAGTCAATGGGCCAGATATGATGGATATTTATATGGAATCTATTATCATAATATCCCAGCACTTCATAATCATTTTAACATATTTATTCTCACTGTATTATTATCTCACATTTTTTAGATGGAGCACTGAGACCCAGACACTATAAGCACAAGACAAGGCAGGAAACTTCTGTTGGAGCACAGAACTGAACTGTGTTTACCAAGTTAGATACATACAGTCCTTTGGCCACTATGTAGTTACTGTAGATGAAGCCCCTCTGGTCTTTACTTTGGGTAAGAAAGGTTGCATCTACATGAGACACTTTACTGCACAGTAAGCATTCACGTGTACAGGTGCAGATACTTACTACTCAGTACTTGGCTCTAATCATAAGTAGATTTGCTACCTGCAAATGCAAGTAGCAAATTTACTTGAGATTATTAACTGTGCAGTAGCATACATGTAGACCCCTGACTAGGAACAAAGGTGCTCCTGGTCAGCTGGGCAGCAGGGGCTAGGAAATTTTCCCTTCCCCCAGGAGCTGTCTGCTTCCAGGGTGTGGGAACAGTGTCCCTCTGCCCCAGCAGCAGGGAGCTCCCAGCCCCTCCTCTGCAATTGTGGGGCCAAGGCTGGGAGATCCTTATCTCCCATCACCAGCTCCATGGTGATGTCCAAGGATTTCCCAGTGCTGGCTCTACAGCTGCAGAGCTGGCGCTGGGAGATGAGGATTTCTCAGCTCCTGCTCCTTGATCATGGAGGAGGGGCTGGGAGCTCCCTGCTGGTGGTTCCTGTTACCTGCCCAGCTCCACAATCACAATCACCCTGCAATCAGGGAGCAGGGGCTGGGAACTGTCCCAGTCAGAGGCAAGTCCCAGCCCCATGCACCGATTGGGTGATCAGAGTATGGGGCTAACAACCCTTGTCTGGGTGAGGAATCCCCACCCAGCCAGGGGCTTGCTGCTAGCTGCCCTACCAGTGGATTGAGGCAGAGGGCTGGGATCTGCCCCTCTCCTGAAGCTTTGTCCAAGTCCCTTGCCCCTGGTCTGAGAGCTGAGGCCAGGAGCTCCCTGCTGCTAGGGTAGGGGGACATTGTCCCTGCCTGGCAGCAGGCAGCCCCCCGGGGTCAGGGACCAATGTTCCATGCCCCAACCAGGAGACAGCTGTCTCCTGGCCCTATGCTCCCTGCGAGCCCCTATGCCTGCTGCAGGGGGGCGGTGCAGGGCCAGTGCAGGGCAGGACCAGATTGCTGCCTTGAACAGGAAATCTGTTCCCAAGACCCTGCATGTGTAGATGCCTGCCTGGGTCACTTTACTCTAAAGTAATTTATTTTAGAATAAACTGATTCCACCTTATTTGCATGTGTAGATGCACCCAGTGAAAATGTGACTTAATATGAAAAAGGTAGCAGAGGGAGATTTTGTCAGTGTCGAGGGTGTCTAGGGTCTAATCAAGGATGCCATTGTTTCAGATGTCTTGGAATATTGTAACTGAGTTACTAGAATGAAGATAAGCCAAAATATGTTATCCTTAGTCCAAAAAGAATGGAAAAAAATGAAGGTGATTCAGAAGAGCTGTTTTTCAGATAGCATAAAAATACTGAGTAACAGCAAAGCAGATAAAGTAATGGGACACAATAAGGGACTGTAAGATCTTGGAAAACATATGAATGGATACAGAAGGGTTATTCGTGCTATCTAGCTGTATATATATACTAGATGTGAAGACCAGTGTTACTGAACAGAATATGCAAGAAGTAATTTAGAGGCAATAAAAGAGACATGAAAAATGAAACAGGAGACACAAAGGAGAATTAGTAAAATAAGAAATGTAAGTGATTGGGAAACTAAAAAGCAATGATGGCAAATGAAGGTTTAAGTTGTTTTCTACCACATTAAAATCAAGATGTAAATAAAGTACAGGGATAGGAGTGTGGATTGGATTCTGCCTCTGACATAAGATAGCACCAGATGCTTCAAAAAAAAAAGTGCAACATTTGAAAAAGTACAAAATTTGAGATAACCTGCTCCTCTGTGTGGATCTCTTCAGAGTCTGTGGACTTAGACACTCTCTTCAGTCCTGAAGCTTGAGGTTTCTCCCTCTTTCTAAAACATGTAAGCATTAATGGGCATGTCTACACAAGATGTTTACCTTGGAGCAAACTAATTAACTCCACAGTAAAAAGTCACCATCCTCATGTGCGACCTAGTAGGCTTGAGTAAACTAATTTACTCCACCTCAGGATAGTACTTTTATGTTGTGGCCAGCTTACAACTGCCACATTGCCAATGGCATGCCTTGCCTGTTTTAATTGGCTGCACTGGAGTCTCCTTTCCTGCCATGACTTGTTGTTGCATGAGATTTTACCTGCAGGTTTTGTAGTCTCCCTCAGACCCTGGGTGACTCTGCTGGTGCTTCTTCTGTGGGGTTCCTCCTCCCCTACACCTTATCCCTTTCCACTCGAGTGGTAAGGATCAGCCTTGGTGGTGTCTTGGTATGATGAGGGTGCTTTTTGCTCCCGTGGTGATGCCTAGTCTTGAGGCTACCTGCAGGAGGATGGCTGTGTTTTTGCTAATTAACAAAATAGTAAATGAACAATACTTCAAAAAAAATCGTTCAAATACTATACCCAGGGCTTCGGGAGTCAGGGCTTGCCCAGTTCCCATGTGGTCCCATGTTACAGATGCCCTCAGGCTGAGCCTGTGCCTTGGGCCAGCTAGTACCTGGCTACATACCATAGTGTTCTTCAGAACATTTCTTCATGGTTATATGACACTCGTGGTTAGGATACCTCCCCGCTAGGAGTCTCTGGGTTTGTGGCTGTCCAGGTTGGGGAAAAGGGATTGCCAGGTGCCTGAGTGGGATCTTCCCCTCTGTAAGTTCTGGCAGTGCCCACCAGGTTGTCCTCTCCCAGTCCCAGCTAACTTGTGTGTCCCTGCAGGTGTCATCGCCAGTTGGTAAGCACAGGGTCAGACCTGGGTTTCTTGACCCGTCAGTTGCCACTCCCCTGGTCATACCTGGGCTATCTTCCCTGGGTAACTTCCCTGGGTACTGGTGAGTTCTGTCCCAGAGAGAGTCTTTGGCTCCCAGGTGATGGGTAGGTGCTTGCTCAGGCTCTAGCTGGGTGCTCCAGCACCAGGATGTGCTGCTGCTGCTCCCCCAAGTGAAACTCTCTGACAGGGACACACCAGCTTCCTGTTGGGAGCAAGGAGAGCATTCCCCTATGGTTCAGCTCCTGGGATCTGTTCACACCCGGAGCCTCCAGAAGCCAGACCAATTAGCAGAGCTCTTTCCAGCCTCTTGTGCTGGCTGCCTCACCCGCAGACCAGCTGCCTGGATGCCAATGCTGAGGTAAGTACAGCTTGAGCTTTCTACATATGTACAAATACTTGTGGTGGAGTAAAGTACTATGCTACAAAGCACATGTAGATACTGACAGGGCTGGTTGGGGCACAAGGGTACTTCAGTGTGGGGGCTGCCTACCTGCTGGCTCCGCACTGGAGTACCTTCATTCCCTAGCCAGCCCCTCTGCTGCACACTGAACCAGTGTGGAACTCCAGGATTGCAGGCTGACCACCCCGCAGGGTACCCTGCCAGCCGGAGCTGCTTTGATGTGACTCAATGTACTGTGGTCCTGGACACGCATGCAGATGTGGCATCTGGGAGCAATAAACTCCAGTGCAAGGTGTGCCAGAATTTATTGTTTCACCTTAATATCATGTGTAGATGCACCCAGTGAATACAACCTAGATACTTGTGTTAGTTCTTAATGCCTTTTTGAAAAGAAAGAGTGAAAGCAAATTTTTTTCTCTCCCCTTCCTTCATTATTTATGGGCTTTTTCTGTTTAAAACATTCTAGTCCTACAAACCCTTAAGCAGATGTGTGATTTAGTCCATGAGTGAGTTCCACTCAGTATGGATGAATATATTCAGGTTTGACATTTATCACATTCATATGGATTTTGTTCTCCTGTTTAGATTAGGGCTTTAGTATGTTAACTGTTTACAGCAAGGTTCATCTATGTCCAGCACCTAAACTTAATTGTGCTTCTAGAAACGACTGTAATAACAAAACAAAAAAATTATTTGGGAGTGTGCCGGAAGAGTGCATGTATGATGAACATGAAAGAATCTGCAAATGGAATAAAATGATCCAGGGTTATTGAATGGGAGCCTTCCAGGAGGTGTAACATTAGTTTCCTTTTGGCTACACTCTAACACATAACCCTTCCAGTCCTCCTAAACCACATCTGGCTTATTGCTTTCATTACTTTCAGTTCAAAAGGAAGTTAGGTAGTGTATCAATAAGACGTTATCCCATATATTTAAATGCTTTGTTTAAAAGGGGAAGTATTGGGTGAGTTTATTAAACAGATTCCAACTCTTTCAGATCTTTGGATATTGGAGTTTTTCATGAGACAATGTTTGGGTTTGATAGCCCCTCCTGAAATTTAGTCGTTGCATATTGATTAGTTTTGAGCACTTAAGCACACAATACTTGAATAACAAGTCTCCCTTCCCTCCAGTCTCCATTTTCAGATTTTTATGTTTGCTTGTTTGTTTTTTCCCCATAAGCATGTATTAGCTGTGGTTGTAAGGCTGCATATACAATCCCAGAAGACAATAGCAAAGCTTCCACTTTAATCATGCAGAGTCTGAGCCAAGGTTGAGCAGGATCCTTGTAAAATTGAAGGTTTTCTCTAGCTGAACTTTATGAAATAATAGCTTGCCTCTTGTTTGAGGGGGAAAGATGATTTAACTTGAAAACCAGCCCTTAAATATTTAACAGAAAACCAGCCCTTGCATCATCTTCCATTTTTTACATTGTTGTTGTTCATGCCAACTGTTGCCCCTGCCCCAGTTAAAGGGGCAACTCTGGCCGTGTGTAGACAAAACGAGGGGCATGTGTGCACAACACTTTCAAGTGAGCTAAATGCTTTTGCACCACTTTAATTGTATCAGTGTTTGCACACCTTGGTGGAGAATGGCGCATTAATTCCAACTGCTGTAGGAAATTTGATGGCGTAATGCTCTTAAATGACTTGGGGCACAGCAAACTACAACTCCTTCCTACAAGTTCCAAACAGATTGTATTAGCAATGTCCAGTTCCTACACTCATGTTCTCTCTGTGTTGGCTCCAAAGAAAAGTAAGTTCCTCTACTTCAGCTTCATACCACAAGATCTACAGATGAAGTTCTATAGGCTCCTAAGGTAGCTTTAGGATTCCTGTGTGTCAATGGCAAAAAGGGGAACCTAGGCCATTACTTACATCACATTTTAGAATTCTGTTGAGTTTAAGACCTCAAGACACTGTTATAGCACCTAGTTTGGCATCTTATATATTATGGTCATTACATGTCATCCAGACGCCTTATATTATGACTAATGACTTTAGTTAGACTAAAGTCCTCATGAAACTAAATTCTCTATCACAGGCAGTGGGTAGAAGAGTCCAAGGTATTGCTAATGCCCACATTTCCTTTATTAACAGTGTTCCCTGCACCTATTTTTGGCTAGGAACTGCTGTAAATATGATTTATGGTCATTGACAAGACTATCAGTGTTCTTTAAGCTACTCCTTTCAAATTCCTTTCATCCCTCTAATTTCCATAACCAAGGATAAGGAGATTCAGTTTTGACTCGCTTATTGAACTTCTGCTGAAAGATTCAGAGTACTCAGTCCACTCACTAGTTTTAACAGGAATTGTGGAGGCATCATTAATAATTTGTAAATTCCACTAAAAAATTAGCAGCTGGAGAAGGGCCGTGAGGCAAGGGAGTTCCTTTCCACCATGCCCCCCACCTCCAGCTCCAGCCAAGCAAACCTGAGCCTTCAGCTGCCTGAGCTGCCTGCTGCTCTCTCCCCCTTCACCTCCCCTCCCTCCCTCACTGACAGCCCTCCAGGTGCTGGAGCATCATCACCAGTGTGAACATCAGCCCAGTCCTGCAAACCACTAAAAAGTAATCCTCAAGGGAACACAAGTTCTCTAAGGCACTTTGTTCTGTAGTGCCTTCAGCTAATAGCTGATTTGATGAGGGTTAATTTTTTGTGCACAATTTTTTGTGTGACTGACCATTTTAAAAGCACTCTGTGGCCATGCACATGTGTTATGTCACAGCTGTAGAGTACTTTCAGGGACCCAATCACAAAAAAAAAAATGTGACTTGTGTAAGGGCCCATAATGTACTATTATTAGTGCATTAAGATTTGTTTTTAGCATGTATATATAGTGATATTATTCCACGGTAGTGCCATAAAGTAGGAAATACACAAAATAGTATACAGTGTCCTTTCTACACAAATACCCCAAATACTACATAAATGCCTTTTTGACTCAGGCAAAGGCAAAGGGTAAAAACAGATGTCAGCTTAATCTGGGGCTCACTGTCTTGAGCTTTGACACATACCAAAACAGATGGAGGACAGTCATTGACACACAGAGCTTAGATGGCAATTAAGCCAAAGTAGCTGCTATTGTCCCAGAGCAGTGTTAATTTGTATACCTCACAGTCACTTAACATGGGACAGTAGAGTTGCCAATTGTAGGATGGCAGGTTAAAATGCTTTGTCCCAGGAGAAATCCAACCTATGTTTTTAGCCTAAGAGATCAGTCAACTATCTTTTGAGATTGGAGGAACTACCTCCTCCACTAAACTGCTCAAAGACTTGAAAGTATTATGTTTCAGAAAAATACAGGGAAAAGAGAAATAACTGAAAATCAGAAGGCATGAGGCCTAGAGAACAGGAACAGAAACACGATAATAAGAAGTTTGACAGAAGATGTATGTTTCCATTACTTTTATTTTATGCTGTATGTCCTTACAGAATCATTACTATTTGCTGTTTAATGTTAAGAAGTGTTTTGTTAATGTTAGCAATGGATACACAGCCAAAACGTTTACAGAATTCATCATGTTTCTCTTTTTGCTAATACCTAATCATTGTGCTATTTCTTAACAGGTGAGATGACTCTTAAAATGCAACACGTTCAGGATTCTAAAATGGGATTTGTAATCAATGCAATATATTCCATGGCCTATGGTCTCCACAACATGCAGACAGCATTATGTCCAGGCTATGTGGGCCTCTGTGATGCTATGAAGCCAATAGATGGTCAAAAACTTCTAGACTTTCTCATGAAGACTAATTTCACCGGAGTTTCTGGGGACATGATCTTGTTTGATGAGAATGGAGACTCACCAGGAAGGTACTGTTAATAACTCCTCATTGTTTACTGAATGGATCCCAGTCTCATTCCCTAAATTTGCTCCAACTTTACCAAGGCAGACACCTCCTTCTAAATGCTCCTATAAAGCATTTCATTACTATTGTGATGAGAGTCCCATAGATAACGGAAGAAAGAGACATTATCTGTCTCCTGCACATAGGTTACAAAACTGGTTTTCTACTGGTGTCAACTCAAAGGAGCTCACTAGTAATTCTGCTTAGTGGAAGCAACACTTCAAAATTTGTTTCGTTCCTGTTCAGAATAGAAATATAACATTTTGAGATTCTCCAGAAAAGGAGGTAAACCCAAGTTCAAAGGCAGTTTGCTTTGAGTCAGGCCCAGGAGTCCTTATAGTCTGCAACATCAAGGCAGTCCCCATGGTCTTCTTCTTAATGCTGGGAGGAAACCAGGTAGTTTTCTGATGAAAACCTACCATATTTTACAGTGTCTAGGTTGGCACATTGTATAAATCGACTCCATGTTCCTGTAGAAAAAAATTAGGATTTTTGTATGTCTGTTGTACATGTCGACCCCACCTTGGGGTGCAAGGCACTGGAAGCCTGGGTGGGCTTGTGGGAGAGGCAACATGCTGGCAGGCTCCCGGGAAGCCGGATTGGGGCCCTGAGAGCTTGGGCAGCACACAGCCCACTGGCAGTCTGCCTGGCTGGCCCTGGGGGGTACTGATACCACAGAGGGAAGGATCAGGACCCCACAGCTCAGGGAACGCCTGGTCCAGCAGAAGCTCACTCCCAGCTGTGGGGCAGGTGGTGAGGCCCCACCAAAAGCAGGATCAAGCCCTTCACCACTTCTGCATTTGGCAGGTGCCTGCAGCCAGCAGGACACCTGGCACCACCCAGGAAGCCTCCCACCTTGCCCCTGCCCAACACCCTGCACTGCCCCTGTGGCAAGCCATCCCCTTTCTGGGCAGCACCAGGTGTCCTGCCAGCTGCAGGCACCTACTAACGGCAGAACCGACAAGGAGCCTGATCCTGCTTTTGACAGAGCCTCCCTGCCTGACCTATGGCTGTGGGGTGAGCTGCTGCTGGGCTGGGCAGCCCCTGAGCTGCAGGGGGGCCCAGTTCTTCCCTCTGCAGTAGCAGCATCCCCTGGGACTGGCCAGGCTGGCTGCCAGTGGCCCATCTGCTGCCCAAGCTCCCAGGTAGGTCCCAGGGGTCCAGGAAGCACCACTCACAGGGGACAGTGTATAAGTCAAGGTTGAACTTTAAGAGGCAAAAATTGGACTTCAGAAATCAACTTGTACACCACGAAGTATGGTACTTGCAGGATTCCCTCAAAGCATCATCAAAATTGATGCATCTTTGTGAAACATTTTAGATTTTGACAAACTAGAAGATTTGGTGAAAAGAATGTTTGGGATTTTTGTGACTAAAAAAGACAGTCCGGATTCTTACCGAGGTATGTATATTGGGTTGTAATGGTACATGGATTTAGAAAACCACATCCCTTTTCATAGTTATATTCCTGCCTTATTCACTGTACATCATAAGAAGCAGATGCCCTGTGGAAATGACAATGCTTATCACATTGGGTATCTATACACGTGCTCCAGGGTGGAGGGGCAGGGTGCTTTAATTAGAGTGGCTTTCAGATGGTTGTGATCAAAATGTCACATGTATTCAGTGTCCTGTGCTTCAAAATGGTGGCAGTGGCGCTTTAACTAAAGTTCATTCGAAGACCTTCAGTTAAAGAACCTCCTTCACCATTATGAAATGCGGGGACACTGAATACACATGACACAGAGGCTGCTGAAGCGTGCTAACTAGCATGCTCCAGCAGACTTGCAGCAGACTTGATTAATCGAGTCTGCTCCAAAGTGTGCTAATTAGCACACACAAAAGAAGTGTTCCTTCACGTGTATAGGTTCCCATAATTAAAGCAAGCATTGTGACCCACAAGTTGCAATCTACATAGTTGCAAACATAGCCTTCATTTTCTTAAACTTTGAGTTTTACCTAATTCCTGTAAAAGATGTATGCTATTTTAATTTAATATAAGGCATGGCATTTTCTGATATTTTTTAAAAGAAAGAGGGTGAAGGAATTGAAATTCATGGGAAATGTTTGACAGGCAACAATAGGGTATAGTGTCCTGAACAAAATTATCACTCATCATAGCAAGGCATCCAGATTGACTGAGTACCTAGCTTAGTGAGGCAGTGTGGCTTTCAGGAAGCACTGTCTCAGTGTCTGCTGTATATAGTAGAGTTTGCAGTGCACAAACAAATGGATCACATGCAGAAAAAGGTCTCAAATTATGGTTTCTTAAAACATACGGACTAAAATTGTCTAATCTTCCTGCTCCCATGCAGAATGGGGTTCACTTGCTCAAAATATTAAGGTTGGACAATTATTTCTTTCCAAAGATGAAGAACGTTTGTCAGCAACGTCTACCTTTATTTTGCAGCTTCCAGTTTGTCTTGTTGAAGAGCTAGTTCCTAGTGTCTTGTTTTAGCAGAGATGTGACTGTTGTTAGCAATAATAGGAGAAAGGTGCAAGGTTACATTGCAAGAACTCATTCTTTCCTCTTTTTTTTTTCAAATAGCTGCATCCCTAGCATTTAACGATCATGTTGTTGTAGAAGCTGAATGTATTTTTTCTGGTAACCACTTCTTTCGCGTGGAACATGCAGTAGCTGGCTGTTATATTTTGTCACTTTTACCTTTTCACTAGCATATGTAGTCCTTAGAAAGAAGACATCTCTCTCTTTCTAAGATGCTTTCAAGTTTTCAGGTAATTGACGTTACAAGGGCCTATCCCAAAATAGTATCCTATTTTGTGTTGTGGGCATGCTAAAAAGCAAGCCTTAATACAGCTTTCACTTGTGAAATAGAGGGTGCAGACAGAAGTGCAGCTCTCAGCTGCAACTCACAACAATTTCTGCAAAGCGTTCTGAGTTACAGCATTACCCCAGACCAAACAGACGTTCCAGAGCTGTTAGCGGTGAAGGGGGACAGGGAAAGA
>NW_005842451.1:550938-568815 GCF_000455745.1 Alligator sinensis
AGGGGAGGAAGAGAGCAAGGGGGAAGGAGCAGCAGGCTGCTGCCAGTTGGGCTTTGCCTGCCCTGGGCTGGATGGAATGGAGCCCACTCACCTTGATGTCCCCCCAGCTACCGCACCTTGAGTATTGGGGGGAGCTGGGCTGGGCCCACGTGGCAAGGGGGTCTCTCTTCCACCACCACCCCCCACCTAGACCTCTTGACAGTGGCAGCAGAAGCTGTTGGCTCAGCTTTACCATGGCCAGAGCTGGGAAGGGGTATGGGGGAATGGAGCCCCCCTCAACTAGTGGGCCCAGCTGAGCTCCCCCAAATACCCTAGCTGGGGTAGCTGGGGAAGGGCTGCGATACAAGGGGGCTCCTTTCCACCATGCCCCCCACCTCCAGCTCCAGCCAAGCAAACCTGAGCCGTCAGCTCCCTGAGCTGCCTGCTGTTCTCTCCCCCTCTCTCCCCAGCTGACAGCCCTGGGGGTGCTGGGGCATCATCACCAGTGTGAGCATCAGCCCAGCACTGCAAAGGCACTAAAAATTAACCTTCAAGGGAACACAAGTTCCCTAAGGCACTCTTTTCTATAGCACCTTCAGCTAATAGCCGATTTGATGAGGGTTAATTTTTTGTGTGATCAGCCATTTTAAAAGCACTCTGCAACCATGCACGTGTGTTATGTCACAGCTGTAGAGTACTTTCAGGGGCCCCATCGTGCAAAAAAATGTTAATTGTGTAAGCAGCCATGATGTACTATTACTAGTGCATTAAGATTTCTTTTTAGCATGAAAGTATAGTGATATTATTCCACTTAACTCACATTAGACATTATTCCCAAGAAATAAAGTGTTTCAAGTGAATACATTCCTAAACCTGTTCTACTTCAGAACAACCAATCTTTCTTAGTTAGTTGGCTAGTGAGACTTAAGTCTTCATGGCTGATCTAAATTTGCCTTGTTGCTATGTTCCAGTCACATGGCAGAAAAATAACAATCATCTTCTCTGCCCCAGGGAACTCACAATACTAAATAGCAAAAGCTACCTGTTGAGCACTCTTCCCCATTCCAGCAAAGTCCTTCAATGTGCATTTAATTTTGAGCACATAGATAACTTTATGGAAGACTTGCACATATTTATCTAGTATGGAATAGAAGGACTTGAAGAAAGTAAATTGATATGGAAGGACTTATCACTCTTTCACAGGAGGAAAACCATCAGAGTGTTATGAAAACTCTGAAGAAGGAATTAAAAAGATGGTTAAAAAGGGTGTTGATGTTCAAGCTAGATCCCAGCTACAATCACAGTGACCAGTAGTGCTAGACCTTATGTTCTGCAACTGTCTGTGCAACTGAGTGTAAACTGAGGAATAGTGAAAACCTACCATGCCATCTGGTCTCTGAAGCAACTAAGAGCCTCCATTGCACTATCTCCAGATAGTTTTAAGGGAGCAGTAGCTACTGACCACCTAAAACAACAGAGGACCTATTAAGACTGGGTGTTACTAGCCTACTAGTTCTATTCTCACAGTATGTCCTTAGACCAGCACTGCTACAACCTACACCCCTTCTCACAGTAGGACTTTTGAGAAATAAAAAATGTAGGGGGCTGTAAGTATCATTTTTCAGAAATTCCCTTCTATTAATCTTAATGCAGTGCCTTTATAGTTGTTTTGTTTTGTTTTTTGGTAATGATTTACAGGCTACCTGTCTTTGGTGCCAGAAGTATGTTAAATGTTGGCACTACAGCTTGTTCCTTTGCCCACAGATCTCTGAACTGTCAATCCTTGCAAAGCAGCATTATGAGAAGCATCACCATAATCTAAGAAGGCTAGCTATGGGTCCCACCAGTACTTTTATGACAAAGGTCTTCTACTGCCAGTCATCCTGGACGCATCTCTATTGCCCTCAGACAGCAATCTGAGAGGAGAATTTAACTGGGATGAATAGGGTTGGGGAGTAGATTCGATTAGCTACATTAATATGCACATCAATCTTTGAAAAGCCTCATTGTTTTGAATTCTTTCCAGTTCTGTGCTTGCCTCTACCTTTCTGGTTGAACTCTTTCCTAAAATTAATTCAGATCTAGAAACTGCCTCCCCTTTCTCCACCTCTTTCTTCTCATGCATCTTATATGAAACAGGATGATTGAGAGCCTAGTCATCATAGCATCAGGCCCAAGTGTGTGCCCTAACCATCAGTTTAAGACTATTCCACTTGTCTTCCAACCACCATCACAGACTGTTAGCCTGTTGGTTAGGGTGCTTTCCTGAAAAGTGGAAAATGGGACACATCTACTTTAAAGAAAGAAGTCTGGGCGGTGAATCCTGAGTGCACAGAGGCATCTCCTTTCAGCCTTCAGTAAGCTGCAGAGAGGTGTGGGGTTTTTGCTGCTTTTCTCAGTATTTCACTGCTGAGAGTCAATACCGTTCACCTTGCCCCCACAATCACAGCACCACACAGTTGCAGCTGCTATGCTTCTGGTTCAGGAGGTAGGCCACAAAGAGCAGAATAGCATGTTTGAAGGTACTGCCTGGCACAGTAAGCATGCAGTGTACATGTACCTGATGGAAAACAGAATTGATGGAGATCAGAATTTTTTTTTTTATTCTTTCATTGTGTTATTTATTTTGGCATTTTAAGTTGATTGAGTTAACTTGAAATGTTTAGTGATTTTAGCCCACACTCATCTGTATCTTCCCTTTTTGTTTCAAAAGGTATGAGATCATGAATTTTAAGAAGATGGGGAAGGATTACTTTGACTATATCAATGTTGGAAGCTGGGACAATGGGGAACTGAAAATGGACGATGACGAAATATGGTCTGAGAAAAATATTATCATCAGATCGGTCTGCAGCGAACCTTGTGAAAAAGGCCAGATAAAGGTAAAGTATTCTGTATTTGTTTGTGTATAATTTGTATAGCCTTGAAATGTTGCCCAGAAGGTTAACATCAAAACATAAGTTATATTCCTGAAGTCCTTTGGCACCTAAAAATAAGCCTACAGTGTTATATGTGTGCTTATTACCTTTATTGTAATGGTCACATTACTCTTTATTGCCTCTGCCAGTATCCCTCTGTTGACTCCTTTTGTTCAATTTAGTTTGTAAAATCTTTGGGACACAGTGGGTGTATCTACACGAGGATCTAACAGTGCAGTAGCCTAATAATACTCTGCAGTAGCACATCACAGCACAAACAGTGCCAATATGCTACTGTGCAGTCGTATTAGGCTGCTGTGCAGTAGCATCACTTAAAAGGTGTTCGCCAGTGCTACTGAACAATAGCTCTGGTCACTGCCCATTTATTTAGTATTGGAATATACAAGTACTAAACTAAATGCACAGTAACCACTGCACATTAATGAACATGTAGACATACCTAGTCTGTCTCTCTAGAACAGTGCTTTTTAACCTGTGGTTCATGGACTCCTGGGGTCTGCATGCTATGTCTAAGGGGTCCACAAAAGATGACTATGTTCAATCAAAAATATGTGAATACCCATACTTACAATTCAAAGTGGTCCTCAACTCTATTTGAATTTGGGGGGGGATATGCAAATGAAAAAAGACTGAAAACCACTGCTCTAGAAAAAGGAAGGGTTTATACAGCACCTAGAACAAGGCGATCCTAATCCCTGATTGTAATATGCTAAAATGTGGATTTAGGAGCCCAAATACAGGCACCCCAGCCTAACTTTTTAAGAGCCCGTAGTTTCTTGTTCGGATGTTACAGTTGTTCAATTCTTACCATGCTCCTTAATAATCACATTTTGCTTTGCTTTGAGAACATCCCTTTCCTATTTCCATTAGCAGCCTGCAAACTGTTATAATCTGTGAGTTAGGAGATTGAGACTCGGTGTGAATGAAAAGATTCAACCATGAATTCTGACAGGTCCTCATGAACAGCATTGGGATTTAGACATGACTCTACTCACAGTTAAAGTGATAAGCATCAGGAGTTAATCAGGACTTATTCGCTGAAGTGCAAGGAGATAACAGCAGCATGTGATCTGAATCAGGCCTGCAGTCTGCAGGGATAAGCATTTATGTTGATTAAGCTTAATGATCTGATTTCAGAATAAGTAACACAAGTAGTGAAAGTCCTGTTACTAGAGTGGAACCCAGGCTACAGATTTTGAATCTGAATTGTGCCCAGTTTTCAGGAGCATTTGGATTAAGGGACACTGTTTTGTATGGATTAAGGAACATTACAAAGTTTTATTACAGCTCTGCTCTTGCCCTGGAACCCTAGTTCAGAAGCATATGAGTAAAGCCAAATGTAGGGCAGATCCTTTTAGTGATCTTCCCTCTTTTGTTCTGTATTTAATTGTAAATCCCACATGTTCTTGCACAGGCAGTAGCCCCTGCATGAAGATGGGACAGAGATCCTAGCTCCAATGAAGTTTTGTCACTGAATTCAGTTAAACCAGGATGTCACCCAGGGCGTGCTGTACACATGTGCTTTACTGTGGAGTTGACTATTTAACTCCTCAGTAAAGCATCACCATCTACACATGTGCTGGTGTTAGGGTAAAGCAAATTAATTAAGTCCGCTGTAAGATAGTATGGTGGGGACCATACTTAACTCCAGGGATAGTTGCTTAACTCTGCCGAAATGCATGTGTAGATGGTGACACGGACTGGCTGGGGCATGAGGGTGCTAAAGTACGCGAGTTGCCTACAACCTAGCCCTGCACTGTAGCACCCTGAGCCCCAGCCAGCCCCTCCACCACCATTCCCTGCCAGCCCAGGGCTCCTCTGCCCCAGCTCAAAGTGCTGTGGTCCTGGGCATACGTGTAGATGCTGGACCATGAAGCAACTGACACTGGTGCAAACTCCACTAGAGTTTATCACATCATCTAAATAGTACATGTAGATGCACCCAGGGAATTTGACAGCTCACAGAGTATCAGTGTCCCATTTTTCAGCATATTTCAACATTTCCCTTGCTGAAGGGCCTCTTACGAATCAAATGTAGCCTTATTCTGTATGTCTGAATTATTCTGGAGGCAAAAAGATATTAAATAGAAGCTTGAAGAATCACAAGAGCAGCCAAGAAAGTGGACTAAGGTGATAAAAACTGCAGGTGAAAATGAGGGTGTATTTTAGTTAAGTGGGGCAGGATCAATTAGGTGGTTTCCTGGGCAAACCACTGCAGCTAACAACTGTTGGGTGTTAAAGAAAAAGGGAAAGAACAGAGAGGCAGCTGAATAGAGTGTTGCATAAGCACAGCTGGTAATGGGACCTCCAGAGGCCGTCCTGGCTGGGGCCAGGTTGAAAAATGGTCAAGGGAGCAGTTTTCTTTCAGTTTCATCCAAATTAAAACTTTTTGTCGAAACACGGCTGTTTGGGTGATTTTTTTTAATGTCCAAATGTTTTGACCTTGATGTTTTCACATGAAGTTAATTAGGCAAAAACATTGGCATCTCTATTTTATGGTCTCATTTTGTTTAGATTTTTGATATAATGTACACTGTAATAGTTCTGCATTGCAATGTTTCAGAATATCTATTCCATTAAAAAGTCATAATTTCAGCTTTGTATTTCAACTCAAAATGAAACCAAATTAAAAAATTTCAGATAGACCCATGTGATAGATATGCCATTTCCACTCACAAACCTCACAACCAAAGAAAAATATCTGTGAATTGTCCTATCTGTCTTCCTATATATTTGACTCTTCAGGTGATTTTTTTTTTTTTCCTTCAAGAACCTAATGGAAAAAAATGCCTATCTTTGAACAAATCGATTAAAGATTTATTTTCCAGATTTCTTCACTGCAGCATTATACAACAGCAGTATAATATGCTGGCTGATTATGTTCCTTTGCATTTTATTAAAATTCCAATCTGTGACATTTTGCTATGAAAAAAAATTCTAAATTCATCGCTACAGAACCTATACAATCAGCCTACTTTCTCTGCTATAATTGGTAGTGTTTGTTTTTTGAAGGATTTCAAACGTAATGAGCAGAGACTGAGAATATTTTACTTCAAAAAGGAAAAGGCCTTCTCATTACCCTTGGCATGGAACACAGATGTATTCAGTGCCCAGGATAGATCGGGATTTTGAAAAGTTTATACCTGATTATCAGGCTGCAGAAGTATGTAGTGTGGTGAAGCAGTAGTTCTGAAAACCAGTCCTGATGTTGCAATGGAAACACTTTCTCACGGTTAAATGTTAATTAAAATGTATCTGATCTGAATCATTTTGGAAGAGGCATCAAATTTGATGTTCATAAACTGTAATTTGTCTCAAACTGCTGAATACTGTACTACTGTGACCCAGTGTACCAAATCTTTAGGAAAGCAAAGCTGTGTCCTCATTTTTCCCTATCAGATATGGACCAGAGCTGGATGAATGATCTGTCATGAATAATATCATCCCCCTTCTGCTTGAAAATTATTGAAGAGATTTTGATCTTTAGAAATGTGTTTGTAAGCTAAGTCATTTATCTTAACATACATCAGCCTACAAGTTGGCTGCAAAGCATCCAGAATGCTCATTTCTCTGAATGGCTCCTAGCCATGGTGCAAGTTTTTGTTGCAACTGTTATTTAGATTTATATCCCCCTCTATCCACAAAGGCTCAGAGCAGCTAATCATAATAGACAGACAACCCCAAGACAAGAAACAACAACAAACCCCCCAGCTGACACCTTGACATTTTAAGATTTCACCCCCACCCCACTTCCACTTCCCTGCCTATTACCTAGAGAGCAAATCCTCACAGTCTGTTATTGTTCACACAAGTCAAAACAGAAGAATTTACAATGGCAAGATTAAAAGGGATTCTGGCACCATCATCAAACACCAGTTCAGTCCAGTCACAAATAAAGGATAAGGACACTAAGGGAGACTAAGGATAATAAAGAAATCCCAGGATGTCTCCTTTATGCACCTAGACACAAACTAGATTGCTATTACTCTGAACTCGGATTCCCTCTGGGATCGCCAACAAGATTTCCTAAAATGCACTCCCACCAGGACTTTCCTTGGCCTTGAGGCTCTGTCCTCAAATTAGGGAGAGGTGATACTTGACCATTAATATGCTCCAAGGCCGTCTGTCAGTTTGTCAGCATGGCTCTCAGGGAACTGGTCACCATACCCCAAACTGGCAAGATTTTCCCACCAGAACTGGGAGGCTGCCTGTGCAGGCTCGTATGTCTGAAGTAGGTCAATGGACCTATAAAGTTCAGAAGTCCACTGTATACAAAAGAGGACACTGCAGCTAGGGCTCACAAAGAGGATTTTCAATATCAGAGGAAACTTTGGCAGCATTAAGGAAAATTGTTTCTTTTTTAAACCTTCATGTAACTGAGCTGTTAACTATTTGTCTCAGGTAATCCGTAAAGGAGAAGTCAGTTGCTGTTGGACTTGTACCCCTTGTAAAGAGAACGAGTATGTCTCTGATGAATACACCTGCAACGCATGCCAACTAGGCTCCTGGCCCAATGATGAACTTACAGGTGAGTGAGTTATGATTATATATAAAATGCAGTTACAAGATGCATCTGTATGTGCACTTTACTGCAGTTGGCTAATTAGCTCCACAGTAGGGTGTCATCATCTACACGTGTGCCCATATTAGGGTGCAGTAAATGAATTAACTCTGCTATAGGATAGTACTGTCCTTCAGTGGCATCATTTAGTGTGCTGAAATGTACATATAGACGGTGACCAGAGCTGGCTGGGACACAAGGGTGCTGCAGCGTAGCACCCTTGTGCCTCAGCCAGCCCCTCCGCAGCATGTTGAGTCAGGGTGGAGCAGCCATGGGCTGGCAGGCTGACACCCTGGACAGCCTGGGGCTACTTCAGCCCGGCTCTATGTGCTACTGTCCAGGGTGTATGTGTAAATGCTGCACCTGGCAGAAATAAACTCTGGCACGAACAGTCAAGGGAAATACTCAACATATGACTTGGAAAATATTCTATACAAAACTAAATACTAGCACTTTTCAGATTAGGTTTGGGTCCAAATTTAAACTAAGGCTGCCATTTGTGCTTAAGGTTCAAGCTGGTTTCTAAAGGCCTGGCACAGACCAAAGGAAGACTTTTCTCCCAAGCCACTGGATCTAGAAAGCAGCCTGGCTCTGGGTTTAGATATAACTTTGATTTCAAACTAGGCAGATTCAAATGTAGTCCTTCCCAAAGTAGGCAGGAGTTAAGTCATTAGAAAACAACTTTAATGGGGTTATATCATAGGTGATTTGTTTTTCTCCAAAACAGGTGCAAATTAATTGAAACAGCAGCATTTCCTATCTGAATTCTAGCCAGGTGTGCAGATTGCTCTTGCCAAAAGCAGGAACGATCCAAAGAGAGTTTAGCACCAAATAGTCTGTGCTAAAACGCAGGGACCATGCTCTCTTTGCCCTGGAACACATTCCTGAGGTTCCATGCAGGGCAATATCAATTCAGCAGATTTTTAAGTCTTCAGTATCTGGCCACACTGTTTATATTCACAGTTTTTTCCCAGCTGCCTAACAGTAATAGTATTATTCACATGCTTGACTTTAACAAGGTTTTTCCTTGACTTTAGCAAGGCTTTTGATATGGTCTCCCACAGCATTCTTTCAAGCAAGATGAGGAAGTATGGGTTAGATGAATGGACTGTAAGGTGGATAGAAAGCTGGCTGTATTGTCAGGCTCGGTGGATCAATGTCTAGTTGGCAGGTGGTATCAAGAGAAGCGCCCCTGGGGTTGGTGCTGGGCTCAGTTTTGTCCAATATCTTCATTAACAATCTGTAAGATGGGATGGATTGTGCCTTCAGCGAGTCCACGGATGACACCAAGCTGGGTGGTGTAGTAGATACACTGGAGGGTAAGGCTAGGATTCAGAGTGACCTAGACAAATTGGAGGAATGAGCCAAAAGAAATCTCATGAGGTTCAACAAGGGCAAGTTCAAAGTCCTGCACTTAAGGTGGAAGAATCCCATGCACTGCTACAGCCCGGGGACTCACTGGTTTAGAATCAGCTTTGCAGAAACGGGGATTATGGTGGTAAATCAGCTAGATATAAATCAACAAAGTGCCCTTGTTGCCAGGAAGGCTAATGGCACACCCGGCTGCATTGGTAGGAGTATTGCCAGCAGATTGAGGGAAGTAATTATTTTCCTCTTTTCTCCACTGTAGAGGCCATATCTGGAATATTGTGTCCAGTTTTGGGCCCCTACTATAGCAAGAATTCAGAGAGATTCTAGTGGAGGACAATGCAAATGGTGAGGGGGCTGGGGCATGTGACTTATGAAGAAAGGCTGAGGGACCTGTGCTTATTTAATCTGCAGAAGACAGGATGGGGAATTTGATAGCACCCTTTAACAACTTGAAGGGTGGTCCCAAAGAGGATGGAGCTGGACTGTTCTCAGTGGTGACAGAAGAAGGTGCAATGGTCTCAAATTGCAACAAGGGAGGTTTAGGCTGGATATTTGGAAAAACTTTCCCACTAGGAGGGTGGTGAAGCACTGGAACAAGTTACCTAGAGAGGCAGTAGAATCTCCAACCTTGGGGGGTTTTAAGGTCTGGCGTGACAAAACCCTGGCTGGAATTATCTAGTTGGGGCTGCTGCTGCTTTGAGCAGGGGGTTGGACTAGATGACTTCCCAAGGTCCCTTCCAACCCTAATTTTCTATGTTTGTATCCATATTTATAGTACAGTAACACCTAAAAATACCAGCCAGGGATCAGGGACTCGCGTTAGGCCTTATACAAACAAATAGGAAAACAGTAGTTCCTACCCCAATGAACTTACAGTTTTGGCCCATGACAAAATATAACAGGAGGGTGAATCAAATCAATGAAGTATGGAAGAAAGAGGAAAAGGTAATGATATTGCATGCCTGTGTTTTTCTATATGCAGAAAAGCCAGGAAGAATTTGGTTTTTAGTGTGCAGAAGTATACAGATAATGCTAGACTAAATATTTCTCTTGCTGTTAAGGAGATCCGGATGGCTTTAATACATTCATGACCAAGGTATCTGGTTATATTATACACAGGTTAAAAAGCAATATTAATCTATAGAAATAGTTGGGAAATTTTTTTACATGTGTTTTTTTTTTCTGTTGGAAAATAGTGGAACCCCAAACTTGTTACAAGAATGTATCAGTTTTGAGTAAATTATGAGTAGAGAAAGATTCTCAGAAAGGAGGATTTGGGGGGAGAGCCTTGTTGCCTCTCTCCTAGTTTGCACACTCATCAGGAAGGTGTGTATCCTATATTCGAGTCCTTGTTCTGGCTTTTCCCATATCCAAGGTGAGTGCCAAAGCCCCAAGGTTATAACTCAAACCCTCCTGTTGGAGTGTTCCACTCTGCATGGCTAGTTAGGCCAGAGACTGGCTCTGTAGTCTGGTGTTTAGGATACCTCATTAGAGAAGTGACAGATGCAGGTTCAAGTCCCTGTTTCAATGCCCCAAAACACTTTGCAGGATAAAAACAAACAAAAAATGATTTCCCACTCAGCTGTATTAATTTCAAAGGGCAAAAGTAAATAGTTTTTCAACCTAGTCATAATAGCTGCATACGCATCATGGTGTGTTCTTCAGCGGATGCTTGCTGGGACCATGTCTGGTCCCACCGGCTGCATACAGAAGTTCAGGCAGCCTGTTGGGGAAGCCCTCCAACTATGGTGCTTTAACAAAATGCCATGAGTCAAGATGCTGACATGGGGGGTGGAAGAGAGCCCCCTCCCCACCCGCCCCCGCCACCATGCAGACCTGTACAGCTCTCCCCAGGACCCTAGCAAGTGTAGCTGGGGGCACATACAGCAGGGCAGGCTCCCTTCCCCCTCCCCACCCCCCCATTCTTGGTTGCACAGTGAGGAGACAGAGGTTTTCTGTCTCTGCTCTGTGACAGCCCCAGCGGAAGGGTTGGGCCAGTGATCAGCCATGCAGCCACCAGCCCAGCTCTGCAGAACTGCATGGGTTGAGGGTGAAATCACCCAAAATTAACCCCTGCAGGGAATCTGTACACAAGGGGTGCCTGCAGACCTGTGGGGACGCTGCTAACACATGTTGTAATTGCAGTGCATTGAAGCAGATTTGATTAATCGAGTCTGCTGGAACATGCTAATTACTGCACTCCATATTGTGGGTTGCGAATACGTTTAGTGCCACTTCAAAATGGTGGTGGGGGCGATTTTAACTAAAGCTCGTTGAATGAGCTTTAGTTAAAGTGCCCCAACACTAGAGCTGTACAAAGCTTCGGTCCCTGATTCGATTCAGCAGAGTTTCAGCTTGAATCTGAATTGAATCAGAGGACCCTTTAATGTCTCTGAATTGAATTGGAACCCTCCAAACTGATTCCTGGCAGTCGATCTCACTGATGTGGGGGGGGGCGGCCTGCAGCCGATCTCACTCACCCAAACGTGGTCATGCTGTTTCCAGAAGTCCCGCGGCCACTTCTGGAAGTGGCGCGGCCACTTTTGCTGGTGGCCCCGCTCTCCGGCCAGAGCTCAAAGGGGGCCACCGGCACTTCTACGTGCCGCCCTGCCCATCGCCTAAACAGGGAGCGCGGCCTGACACGGGGTGCACCAGTGCTCTCAGGGGGTGCATGAGCATCCCCATGCACCCCCTACGCATCACCGCTGCCTTTCCTGTTGCTGAAACTGACAAGTGTACGTACGAAACTAACCACAGATTTCTGTGACAACATTCTGAATGGCATCTACCCCTTGTTCTTTAGTTTGGTATTGAAAAAGAGCTCTTAAAAATGCTTTTCTAACATAGCTGAAGGGTGCATTGAGCTGTAATGTTTTATGATCATATTTATGACCAAATTTTACAGCTAGTAAAGAAAATGCCTTTCCGTCTGGCCTTGTTTTTACATAAGCTTTAGTAATAAATATGAATTAAAAATAAAGAGAGAGAGATGCATTTTGTATTCTGGCACAAGAACTTCCCTTCAGTGCTACAAAACATATACTAGTCTCCTTCAAATGCCCTTATGTTTGATATTGCAGCAATCTATGCCTCTGCTGCTAGAAAAAAAAAAAAAGGTATGTCTCTGGTACTGACTGCTCCACAAAGCTACACACATAAAAAGCTGATTGGAATAAGTCTTTCTTATGCTATCTCCATCAGATAAAAGTCTTGATTCTCTGCCTCCCTGTAAATACATCAACTCCACCCCTGGAAGTGTTTGATTTTAGGCCTTTAGCTTATTGTGTTGCCCGAGATTTGAACTCTGTGGTTCACTCAAAAAAATATTACTCCATCTTTCCTCTGCTCAGTGACCAGCATTAGTTTTGTGCTGAAGACTTGATTAAATTAAAAGGGGGTGGATAATGGCTGTTGACTGAAGTTTAGACTAAAATTTAGATTAAAGTTGATTAAAAATGGTTGCTGCTTGCCTGGATTTGAGATGTTTTGGAAGAATTTGAGACTCGTCTGACCCTCTGACTACTACCCCATTCTGCTCATCCATGTGAACAACAATGATGCTGCCAGGGGTGATCCTGAGCAGATCACAAGTGACTACAGGGCTCTGGGTGCAAGGGTGAAGGAGAGGGGGGCACAGATGGTGTTCTCCTCGATCCTTCCAGTCAAGGGGAAGGGCCCGAGTAGGACAAAATGCATCCTGCAGATCCACTCATGGCTGCACACGTCACCAATAGCTATTTGGCTTAGTTTCATAGTTTCATAGTTGGCAGGGTCAGAAGGGACCTAAGCAGATCATCAAGTCTGCCCCCCTGCCATGGGCAGGAAAGGATAGGATGCTGGGGTCAAATAACCCCAGCAGGGTGGCTGTCTAGCCTCCTTTTGAAAACCCCCAGGGTAGGAGCGAGCACCACTTCCCTTGGAAGGTGGTTCTAGATCCTAGCAGCCCTGACAGTGAAGTAGCACCTCCTGATATTTAGCCTGAATTTACTCTCAGTCAACTTATGACCGTTGTTCTTTGTTACCCCTAGTAGTGGTCGGGGGAACAGGGACTCTTCCATTGCCTGCTGGTCCCCCAGGCAAGTTTATAGGTGGCCACCAGATCCCCTCTCAGCCTTTTTTTGTGGAGGCTGAACAGGTTCAGATCCCATAGCCTCTCCTCGTAGGGCCTGCCCTGCTGCCTCCTGACCATGCGAGTGGCCCTCCTCTGGATCCTCTCGGTGCTGGCCACATCCCTCCTGAAGTGTGGCGCCCAAAGTTGGATGCAGTACTCCAACTGTGGCCTGACCAATGTTGCATAGAGGTGGAGGATCACCTCCTTGGACCTGCTCATGATGCATCTGTGGATGCATGACAAGGGGCGGTTAACATTCCTGACTGGGTCCCCGTCTATAATAACTCTAAGATCCTTTTCTGCCTCTGTGCTGATGACAAAGGAGTTGCCCAGCCTGTAGGTATGCTGCTGGTTCTTCCTCCCCAGGTGCATTACCCTGCACTTGTCAGTATTGAAACCCATCCTATTCTCATCCTCCCACCTCTGTAACCTGTCCAGATCTAGTTGTAGCCTGTCCCTCTCTTATAGCATGCTCACTTCTCCCCACATCTTAGTGTCATCTTCGAACTTGAACAAGGTGCTTTTCACCTCCTCGTCCAAATTGCCGATGAAGATATTGAACAGTGCAGGCCCGAGGACTGAGCCCTGGGGGACCCCGCTGCCCACATCTCTCCAGGTTGAAAATGACCCATCCACCTCCACTCTCTGGGTGTGGCCCTCCAGCTAATTTGTGACCCATCTGACAGTGTAGGCATCGACACCACAGTCACCTAATTTTTTAATGAGGACGGGGTGAGAGACAGTGTCAAAGGCCTTCCTAAAGTCCAGAAAGCCTACATCCACTGTCACACCTGCATCCAAGGCTTTTGTGACCTGGTCATAGAAGGCCACCAGGTTGGTCTGACAGGACCTGCCTCTAATGAACCCATGTTGATTGCCCCTAAGCATAATCTCCCCTGCTGGCCCCTTGCAGATGTACTCCTGGATAATTTTCTCAAAGAGCTTCCCCAGGACCGAGGTAAGACTAACAGGCCTCTTTCCTCCCTTTTTTGAAAATGGGGGCCTCATTGGCCCTTTTCCAGTCCTCTAGTACCTCACCAGAGTACCACTAGTGCTCGTAAAGCCGTGCCAGGGGTCCTGCAATGACCTCTGCCAATTCTCTCAGCACTCTGGGGTGGAAATCATCAGGACCTGCTGATTTGAATATGTCTAGTCCCTCCAGAATTTCCCTGACTAGGTCCTCACTGACCTTAGGCCTGGCTGCACCTCCCCTGGGGCCATCCGGTATCCCAGTGGGGGGGTGTCTCTGTCCCTGCTCAGAGAAATGGAAGCAAAGAATCTGTTAAAGAGATTAGCTTTGTCGTCTGGTGCTACCACCAGATTACCAAACATGTCCTGCAGAGGACCCACATTACTTGGTGCCTTCTTTTTACCCACTATGTATTTAAAAAAGAACTTCTTGTTATCTTTGATCCAAGTCACTAGTGCCAGTTCCATCTCGCCTTAGCCCTCCTAACAGCCCCCTCTACAATCTCGAGCCAAGGAGGTATAATCCTCCGTGGTGATGGCCCCTCCCTTCCATTGGGTGTACGCCTCCTTTTTGGCTTTGAGACATTCATGGATGCTTTTGGTAAGCCATGGGGGCTTTTGAGCACTCTTGCCCCCTTTGATTCACATCGGGATTGTCACCCTTTGATCATGGGATGTTGTTCCAAGAAGAAGGATTGCTAAAAAGAGATGGGATCCACCTGATGAAGAGCGGGGAGAGCATAGTCAGAAGGACTTTAAAATATGTTTGCTTTAAAATAAAATAGGCTTTAAAATAGGTTAGGGAGAGGAGACCAAAGCCCTAAAGTAAGTGGAGAAGCAGGAGATCTGAAGGAAGCACAAAAAAGAGGGGGAAACAGGGGAGGCATTCTCATTGCCCTGATTTCTCAAGAAGAATTGACTAGTTACCTCAATTGTCTGTACACGAACACACACAGCTTGGGAAACAAGCAGGAAGAATTGGAAGTCCTTGTACAGTCATGGAGCTCTTGCATGATTGGAATAACTGAGACTTGGTGGGAGCTCACAGGACTGGAGCACTATCATGGATGGGTACAAAGTGTTCAGGATGATTAGGCAGGGGAGAAGAGGAAGAGTTGCACTTCCTGTAAAAGAGCTGTATGGTTGCTCAGAGCTCCAGTACGAAACTCAAAATGGGCCTGTTGAAAGTTTCTGGGTTTTGTCAGAGGGGAGAACAACAAGGGTGATGTTGTGGTGGGGGATCTGCTATAGGCCACCAGACCAGGAGATGGAGGTAAATGAGACTTTTTCAGATAACTAGTGGAAGTTCCCAGATCACAGGCTCTGGTTTTCATGGGGAACTTCCATCACCCTGACATCTGTGGGAGGGCAATACAGCAGTGCCCAGGCAATCTAGGAAGTTTTTGGAGAGCACTGGAGAGAACTTCCTGGTGCAAGTATTAGAGAGACAAACTAGGGGAGGTGCCATTCATAACCTACTGCTCACAAAGAGGGTGAGGGCTGTAAAAGTGGATGGCAACTTGGGCAGCAGTAAGCACATTATGATTGAGTTCAGGATACTGACAAAAGGAAGAAAAGAGAACAGCAGAGTAAGGACCATGGACTTCAGAAAAGCAGACTCTGACTCACTCAGGTAACTGAGGGGCAGGATCCCTTGGGATCCCAGTGCAAGGGGAAAAGGAGTCTAGGAGAGCTAGTTTCCAGTAAGAAACCTTACTGAGGGCTCTGGAAAAATGATGTGCAAGAAGACCCTGATGAGCAGAAAGACTCGCAAAAATGGCAGGCAACCAGCTTGGCTTAGCAAAGAACTCTTCAATGAACTTAAACACAAGAAGGAAGCTTACAAGAAGTGGAAGCCTGGACAGATGACTAGGGAGGAGTATAAGAATATTGCTTGGGCATGCAGGGATGAAATCAGGAAGGCCAAATTGCAATTGGAGTTGCAGCTAGCATGAAAGTTAACAAGAAGGGTTTCTACACCTATGTTAGCAATAAAAGGAGGGTCAGGGAAAGCTTGGGTCCCTTACTGAAAGGGGGAGGCAACCTAGTGCCAGATGAGGACGAAAAGGCTGAAGTACTCAATGCCTATTCTACCTCAGTCTTCATGGGCAAGGTCAGCTCCCAGATTACTGCACCAGGCAGCACAGTTTGGGGAAGAGGTGACCAGCCTTCAGTGGTGAAAGAAGAGATTAGGGACTCTTTAGAAAAGCTGGATGTGTACAAGTTCTTGGGGCCAGATGTAATGCATCTGAGGGTGCTGAGGGGGTTGGCTGATGTGATTGCTGAGCTGCTGGTCTTTATCTTTGAAAACTCATGGCGATTGGGGGAGGTCCCAGAAAATTGGAAAAGAACAAATATAGTGCTCATTAGAAAAAACAAAAAAACAGGAGGATCCAAGGGACTACAGACCAGTCAGTCCCTGGAAAAAAACATCAAGCAGGTCCTCAAGGAATCCACTTCTAAGCACTTGGAGGAGAAGACAGTGATCAGGAACAGTCACCATGGATCCAGCAAGGGCAAGTCATGTCTGACCAACCTGATTGCCCTCTATGATGAAATGACTGGCTCTGTAGATGCGGGGAAAGCACTGGATATGATATACCTTGACTTTAGCTAGGCTTTTGATACCATCTCCCACAGCATTCTTGCAAGCAGGCTGAGGAAGTATGAGTTGGATGAATGGATTGTAAGGTGGATAGAAAGCTATCTGGATTGTTGGGCTCAATGGGTAGTGATCAATGGCTTGAGGTCTAGTTGGCAGCCAGCATCAAGTGGAGTGCCCCAGATCCTGGGGCCGATTTTGTTCAATATCTTCATTAACTGTCTAGAAGATGGGATGGAGTGGACCCTCAGCAAGTTTGCAGATGACACCAAGCTGCAGAGAGCAGTAGATATCCTGGAGGGTAGGACTAGGATTCAGAGTGACCTAAATAAATTGGAGGATTGGGCCAAAAGAAACTTCATGAGGTTCAATAAGGACAAGTGCAAAGTCCTGTACTTAGGACCATATGCACTGCTACAGCCTGGGGACTGACTGGATAAGCAGCAGTTCTGCAGAAAAGGACCTGGGAGTTACAGTGGACAATAAGCTGGATATGAGTCAAGAGCATGCTCTTTTTGCCAAGAAGGCATTAGTAGGAGCGTTGACAGCAGGTCGAGGGAAGTAATTACTCCCCTCTATTCTGCACTGATGAGGCCATATCTGGAGTAGTGTGTACATTTTTGGGCCCCCCACTATAGAAAGGATATGGACAAGTTGGAGAAAGTCCAGTGGAGGGCAATGAAAATGATTCGGGGACTGCGGGACATGACTTATGACAAGAGGATGATGGAACTGGGCTTATTTTGTCTGCCAAAGAGAAGATTGAGGGGAGATTCGATAGCAGGCTTTAACTACCTGAAGGGGGGTCCAAAGAGGATGGAGCTGGACTGTTCTCAGTGGTAGCAGATGACAGAACAAGGAGCAATGGTCTCAAGTTGCAGCAAGGGAAGTTTAGGTTGGATGTTAGGAAAAACTATCTCACTAGAAGGGCAGTGAAGCACTGGAACAGTTACCTAGAGAGGTGGTGGAAGCTCCATCCTTTGAGATTTTAAGGCCTGGCTTGACAAAGCCCTGGCTGGAACGATCTAGTTGGAGATGGTCCTGCAGGGGGGTAAGACTAGATGACGTCCTGGGGTCCTTTCCAACCTTAATTTTCTATGATTCTATGATTCTATAATAAATCAGTTACCAGAAAATATCTCTAACCCTATTAAATATAGTCTCAGAAGGCAGTGATATGCAACAGGAAATTCCCTCACAACGGTTCATTCTCAGCTAACTGCACATACAACAGCCAATTCCACATGCATGGTGCCTCAGGCTAACAGGGTTTCATAGATTCATAGATGTTAGGGTCGGAAGGAACCTCAATAGATCATCGAGTCCGACCCCCTGCACAGGCAGG
>NW_005842451.1:568863-569450 GCF_000455745.1 Alligator sinensis
AGAAGTTCTTCCTAATGTCCAGTCTAAATCTGCTCTCTGCTAGCTTATGGCCATTATTTCTTGTAACCCCTAGGGGCGCCTTGGTGAATAAATACTCAGCAATTCCCTTCTGTGCCCCCGTGATGAACTTATAGGCAGCCACAAGGTTGCCTCTCAACCTTCTCTTGTGGAGGCTGAAAAGGTCCAGTTATTCTAGTCTCTCCTCGTAGGGCTTGGTCTGCAAGTCCTTAACCATACGAGTGGCCCTTCTCTGGACTCTCTACAGGTTATCCGCATCCCTCTTGAAGTGCGGCGCCCAGAATTGCACGCAGTACTCCAACTGCGGTCTGACCAGTGCCCGATAAAGGGGAAGTATCACCTCCTTGGATCTATTCGTCATGCATCTGCTGATGCACGATAAAGTGCCATTGGCTTTTCTGATGGCTTTGTCACACTGCCGACTCATGTTCATCTTGGAGTCCACTAGGACTCCAAGGTCCCTTTCCACTTCCGTGCCACCCAGCAGGCCATTCCCTAGGCTGTAGGTGTGCTGGACATTTTTCCTCCCTAGGTGCAGCACTTTGCATTTCTCCTTGTTGAACCGCATT
>NW_005842451.1:570384-614422 GCF_000455745.1 Alligator sinensis
GAGCAGAGGAGGTATATTCGTCTTTGGTGATTTCTCCCTGTTTCCACTTTTTATGTGCTCCCCTTTTGGCCCTTAGGCTGCCCTGGATTTCTCTGGTCAGCCAAGGAAGCCTCCTGGCCCCTTTCCCTCTTTTCCCTCGCATCGGGATCATCTTGCTTTGTGCCTGAAGGATCATTTCCTTAAGGTACAGCCACCCTTCTTGGGCTCCCATCACTTCAAAACTCCTACTCTGCAGTGCGTCTTTGACTAATCGTCTGAGTTCATTGAAATCAGCTTTCCTAAAGTCTAGCACTTTCACCCTACTAGTTACCTTACTCACTCGATGTTATATAAAGAATTCTATTATCAGGTGATCACTGACCCCCAGATGGCTATCGATCTGTAGGTCCCCTACCATGTCATCCCCCGTTGCCAATACCAGGTCCAGCAAGGCATTCCCCCTAGTGGGACCATGTACCTCCTGTGTCAGGTGGAGGTCCTGTACACAGGTTAGAAACCTGCATGAACGGTGGGACTTTGCCGTCTGCGTCTCCCAGCAGATGTCTGGGTAGTTTAGGTCCCCCATGATTACTGCCTCTTATGTCTCTTATGCCTCTAATGCCTACCAGTTTCTAGCAGTGGCAAGCAGGGTAGTGAGGTGAGTAGTGTCCTATCTCACCATCTTTGGCTCCCCAATCTGAATGGCTGAATACTCATTTAGTGCTGGATCAGGGGAAGGCATCTTTCAATATGAGTCTAGACCAAGGCTCGGACTCATGCCACTAGAGAGATCCCTCAATTGCTCTGTCATTACAGCACGGCATGTCTACTTCCCCTATAAAAAGAATCTATTTATTCCATTTACTTTTTCCCTCTCTGTCACTCCTAAATCCACTTCTTCCTCCCGCCTGTACTTCTCAACTTTGTGACCCCTTCCTCTACAAAACCTTGTCTTCATGCCTCCTCTGTAGGCCAGCTACAGATCAGAAACTGGTGGGGGTGCCAGTTTTTGTGCCAGAAGGTGGGTTTTTCCATGAAAATGGTAGTAAAAACCATTTTTGGGATATATATAATACCAGGTGACTCTAGGATTGATTTAGATATTGAATTGGAGAATGAGTCCGCCTTGGTTCCTGAGAGTGTCGGGTGTCCTCTGATTCCTGGAGAGCTCTCCTTAGCTAGTGTATACAGCTGGAGAAGCAAGTTTCTTTGCCTGGTGCATAGTGAAACCAGGCTTCATTACTAGCAGTCTAAACTTCAGGAAAGGTCTTGGCAAGAAGAAACTGGCAAAAGAAAGAGAAATGTGGAGGGAGCAGGGGACCAGGCAGGGACTCTCATTTTATATTAGCAGCTTTGCCCCACTTTCTCTCCCCCATAAGATGCTGGAGGGCATTGAGGCTATTTTGTGGGGTATCTCCTATACTCATCAAGGAGCACTCACATGGAAACTTGTTAAGGGAACATCAGAGGGTATCTCTAATAATCAGACACTTGTACATTGACTTAGTTTATGTCTCCTAAACTACAAGAGCCCCAAATCACTAATGACTTCTGGAAAATGTAGGCTCAAAAACAGCTAAAATTCTATCCCACATCTCTACAGGAGAGCCACAGCAAGATACTTTTCAAACCTGTAGTGGGGCATCTTAATAAAATACTACATCAGTGTTAACTTTGAATAAGCAGTCTGGTGCTCTCCATCCCCTTTTAATACCTGGATCAGAAAGAGATGAAAGAGTCTATTATGGCCTTTGAGCTTAGACTACTGGGATTTTAAACTCATGGCTTTATATCCAGACACCTCAATCAATGATCTCCCGTCCAGGAGCATTGCATGACATTAAATCTACAATTCATGGACATACCCTAAACATTTCTAGATACTAAAAGAGGATTCTCTCAACAGGTCGGGAGCAAATGAGAGTGAAGTGGATTGGAGCATGTCCAGGGATTTCAGTGAGCTTTGGTTCAGAATATCCATTTGGTCTCACAGGTGACCTAATGCTTTAAAGGCCTGTGCCTCCAAAAGTAAGAGTAGGCTGGGAAGAAGAGGACTGTATAAGTGTTGTGTGATACGGCCATGCTTTGTCAGTGCACTGTGGGAATATCTTAATTTCAGTTATCGCTTTGTTTGTTTCTATTTCTTTAATGCAATTTATTTTATTTTGTGCCTTGTGACATTATGTGACAGTGAGAGAAAGAAAGGTTTGGCTACAGCTATCAGTAGGTAGAAGCTATTAATTTCAATGATATTGGGATAGTCTTCAGGCTGCGTTAGTATTTTTTTCCATTCCAATGTGTTTTTAATGTGTGGGGTATTTGAGTTTCTTAAGTGGATTCAGATAAAATAGTAGAAAAAATATTTTTTCTCTCCTGAGAAGTTTTCTTCTTTATATACGTCAGTGACTAAATATCAGAACTCAAGTTTCTTATTTTAGTTACAAAAATGTTTTTATTTAATGAGGCAAAATAAAGCAGGGCATTATAACTATGTCTCTGCCTTATGATCAAATCATGGTGTATCCAGAGTACAGGTAATACACATGTTCCATGTTCCTGCATATCCATGATAAGTGTTTACAGAGATAACTTTCTAACCCTGAAGGGGTAGAGACTGGGAGTGTTTGGCATTCCCCAGAGATATTTAGCTTTTGGGGCAACACTAAAGGCAAGGGGTGGCAGAGCTGCATAAAGAGAAACTCTGGATTATCCCTGAATACAGGGCTTGACTTGAGAGTGGACTATGGTAAGAATGTAAGATAAATGCCACCCACATGAAAAAGAAAACAAATAAATTACATAATAATAAGCATTTAAGTACACCGTTTATAGAAAGGATTTGATGGCTTAATTATGAATGCTGTACAGAGCAGTCTGTTATAAAGAGCCAAGACTCACTGCTTGTCATAAGTAAGGAACAAAATTTAACCCTTCCCTTACGCTGAGTATAGTTGTATACTCAGTAAAGCACTCACTCTCTCTCTCTCTTATTGTGAAGATTAGCAGAAAGGAGGAAGGTCCCAAGTGGCAGTCATCTGCCAGTCTTGGCTTTTGACATGATTTGCTATGACAGCTTGTGAAAAGCACTGAGCAGGGTTGAGTTTCACTGGCAAGTCTCCAGATCTCTCTTGGGATGCTTTGAAATGGTGATCCTCTGCAAGGAGCTGACCACCCCTTAACTCCTCTGGAAGTAATTGGAGACTGACAGGCTGAACATCTTGTAAGGTCAGATCATGGGTGCCTGAGCAATAAAAGCTGCTAAAATGACATGCATACACACACACACGAACACAAGAAGCATTTTTAATCGGAAGCAATCAGTTACCAGCAAAATACTTCTGATGTCATAACTCATCTTAAAACCACTAATGTCAATCCTGATAATGATGCATGAGACAGAAGAAGTGCTGGCTCATGTTGCATAGTGGCTGCGACACTACAACAACATTAAAATCTTGTGACATTAATTTTAGTATTTATAACAGACATACAAGGATACAAGGGAGAATACATTCTTTTTATGATCATAATTTTTATGGCTAAAACCTCATGACAATGCAGATACTATATTATTTTCATCATAATTTACTAGTTTTTTTGCTTTGTTAAACATATATCATCATTTGAATAAATTACCTTATTTCCAGGATATTGTGGAATAAGAGCTGAGGTAAGGGTTGAGGTGGTGGCTTTGTTGGCTGGGTTTATTGCCTCTGGAAAGCGTGATTTCTCTCTAGTTACTGGTTGGTGGGGATGCTGCATTTTAGGACTTTCATTGTCTCACTAGGTCAAGATATAACTTTAGTATTGCCCTAACTTTGACATCTACCCATGCATACAAATTTAAAATAATGCAGAAGTAGGGCTGGAAGGGACCTCCAGAGGTCATCTAGTCCAACCCCCTGCCTGAGGCAAGATAATCCCTATCCAAACCATCCTATACAAATCCATAATCTAATCTCAGTAAAACTAATGTAAAGCCTGACACAACGCAAGACGTAATACCCTACCCTGCCTCAGGTAAATTAAGAAGACCATGACAGCCAAAGTCCTGCTTCTGTAAAAGGTTGTTAACACGCGCTCAAGAGGTTCCAGCTAGAGGGCCATGACCCCTGCTATAGAGGAATGCAAAAACTCCCACAGTCCATACCAATCTGACCATGGGATAAAATTGCTTCCTGATCCCCAATATGGCAATGACGGGGTGGGGGGGGGGGAAGGGGCTCTCCAGCCTCTTCTTGAACACCTCTAGTGATGGAAAGTCCACAGATTTACTAAACAGTCTATTCTACTGCCTCACTTTTTTAACAGTGAAGAAGTTTTTCCTGATATCTCATCTAAACTGACTTTGCTGCAACAAGCCATTGGTCTGATTCTGATGCATCTGATTCTCTGCAACAAGAGAGAAAAGGTTTTCTCCCTCCTCTTTATGGCATCCGTTCAAGTATGCCTAGCTCCATCAGCCTCTCCTTATATGAGGGGTTTTTTTCCAAGCCTTTTATCATCTTGTCACCCAGCTCTGGACCCTTTCCAACTTTTCCATGTCCTTTTTTAAATGCGGAGCACAAAACTGCACACAATACTCTGAATGAGGCCTAAACAGGGCTGAGTAGAGAATCACTATCATCTCCTGTGTCTTGTACCTAGTGCTTCTATTGATGAATCCCAAAGCCACATTTGCCTTTTGTGCAGCTGCATTACTCTGCAGACTCATATTGAGTCTGTAATCTACCAAGACTCCCAGATACTTTTCCATGGTGCTGCCATCCAGCCAGCTATCATCTATTTTGTATCTGTAGCTGAAGCTAAAGCCAGCTGTTCAGTGAGAGGGCTGAAATTCATGAGTCTGGCATTCAGTTTCACAATGTAGCAGGTGTGTGGTAGGTTGAGTTACAAGAACTCACCAATTTTTAATCCATTCATTTAGTCAAATATAGCATTCTAAATATATTTTTCCCCAACATGGTTGCTCTCACTGGAGACAGGTTAATGGAGTAACTTCAACCTACTAATGCAGGCTGCCTGTTGCAGTGAAGATGAGCCCCTTCAAGTAGTTCAAGTAGTTTTGCATGTAGTAAGGAGAATTTGTACTGAAACCATTGGCTTGGGAAGACGAAGTTCTGGCTTTCATTCCTAGTTTTGCATTGTAGTCCTAGGCAAGACCCTCCTGTTTGACCCAGAAGTTATTCAAGTCAGTGGGGACCTCTACAGATGAGCTTTACTGCAGAGTTGACTAATTAGCTCTTCAGTAAAGCACCACTGTTTACATGTGCACCCCCATTAGACCAGGGTAAACTAATTAACTCCACCATAGGATAGTACAGCCTGACACAAGTCACCTGGTCTGGGGAGTAGGGTCAGTTACAGTGAATTAACTTTAGATCAGACATGCCATTTTTAGGGCAACCTCAGCCCTGCAAACACCTGTATGCCCAGCCATGAACCTTGGTGAGGTCAATCTGAATTTAGTACTCCTATGTACACATTAATTCTCCTCTCTGCAGGGCCTCAATGCACTTTACCTTATATATGTGGACTTCATAGCATTGATTGATGCACCTCAGCTTCTCAGACTGTCTCCATATAGATAAACCCATAATCTATCATTATAAGGTTCTTGGAGTAGGTGATACTATGGATATGGATATGATACTATGGATATGGATATGATACTATGGATACTACTTAGCTTCATACAGTCTCAGGTGCTACAGTAGTACAAGAAATAATATATTTTATATATGTCAAAGGCATCCTAGGTTCCTTTTTCTAGGAATTCCAAAGAATCCAAATAATTAAACTGAACCAGCGCCCTGATCATAAGTCCAGTAAGCAAGGATGAGTACAGAAAACACTACATGTCTGCACTCTTTTCTTACACTTGAAATCATTGTAGAGCCATGCAGAAGATTACAAGGGAGTAAGATCTGTAACATTACATATGCAGTACTCTAAATAATGTCAATTGTGGTTTTTCTCAGTGAACTTGCCTATAATTTGGAGGTTTCAAACAGAATCTTATTATTGATGCACTATGCATGCAAGTAAGTGGCCATGAAAGTTGTGTCTTGCTTTCTCTGCATGTCAGATAAGGTTCTTGTCTATTTACATACCCAGCTGGGTACTTAGGCAGTTATATTTCTGGCCTCATGAACACTTATGCAGTTGTATACCAACTTTTATTGCTTCCATTCTAAAAGAATGGCCAGACTTGGGTCAGAGTACTCTTAAGAAGAACAGGAATACCCTTACATTTGCTCTAAACTGCATTGGCTGTGAAAAGCTCTTCCATCACTCAGAGATTGCCCCAATACACCCTAGAAGCCAGGAGATAGGGCTTCTGGCTCTCTGCCACGTAGAGTTTCTCTTTCCAACCTGTCAAGACTTTGCAGTTGTTTTGCAGTTTTAGAGAATGCAAGCAAGCGAGAAGCTAAGCCACAGTCTGGTCCAAACAACAGGTGTACATGAAGTCTAGGGAACCAGAATTGAGCTCTTTTCTGTATTAGACTCTTTTTAATATTGGTGTTAGCTTAAACTTGGCCAACACATCTAAAAAAACATTCACAATATATTTTCCTTCCATTCTATACAATACAATTCTCTCTTGGAAAGTACCATTCTCAGGAACTATTACCTGCAAATGTGCATGTATGTTAACTCATCGATCATGGTTTCATAAAAATATTCAGTCTTTAAACCTTAATGAAAGGATAAATTATTGCACCTAGTTTAAAACCCTCCTAATAATATATAGCCACTGAAGGAGAAAAATATGGCCCACGTTTTCATTTATTAAGGGAATTCAGAAAAGAGTAATAAACCCTGAAAAGCGTGAAATAGGCTGGAACAGATGATGAATGCATGGCTCTGAGTCACCTCTGTTACAAAGTTAGGATCCATCCAGTCAATCTTTCCTTTGTTATGCTTTGCAGAAAGTCCAGTTGCAAACTAGAGACCACTTTCTAATGTTTTCAGCTCCTAAAATCTATAGTAGCATTATAAACAAGTAAGAAATTATTCATAAAAAACATCCATTAGGTGGTCCTATGCTAAACTTGAGGATGGACAAACAGTTCATCATATCATAAAATCCTTTGGGGAATGGTTGAACATATGTATGTATATGTACATTAGGCCTGTGCAAAGTGGCTGGTATTTGCTTCGGATTCGGATTCGTCCAATTCGGGGGACAGTGATTCAATTCGGTGATTCGAATCACTGTCCCAATTCAATTCAGCTGAATCAGCCAGGCCAGGCCCATCCCCTGCCCCTCTCCCAGCCAAGCAATGGCTGCCCCAGCTCCCAGCACTTATTAAAGAAAAAACCCCGGCTCAGCGGGTGCTGCCAGGCAGGGGATGATTCCCACTGCCCCACACTGCATGGGGGGCTCTGCATGAGCCCCCTGACCCCCCCTGTTCCTCCAGCCTCCCCACAGATGTCCCGCCCAGGCCAGCTCCAGTCCTTTAAGGAAAAAAAAAACCCAAAAAACCCTGGACTCACTGTTCCTGCTGGTGGAGGGAAATCCCCACTGCCCCCCACTGCCCTCATATGGGAGACTATTCCACAGTCCCTCGAAGCCCTGAGGCCGCTGCAGGAGCGGTGAGTCCCAGGGCTTTTCTCGGCTTTTTTTTTTTTTTAAAGGGACCAAGCTGGCCCAGGCGGGGCACCCGTGGGGGGGCCGGGGGAGCAGCGGAGGCCGGTGGCTTGTACAGAGCCCCCCCATGCAGCATGGCTCAGTGGGAGGCAGCGGGGATCATCCCCTGCCCAGCATCACCCCACAGATTAGGCCTGCCCCCCTGCCCCTAGTACTTACCAGCTCAGAGTCAGCTGCAGCTCCCTGCTGCAGCCACTGGGGACTGCCTGAATTGTCAAAGCTCTCCGAATGTTTTCTGAAGATTCAGACAGCTTTGAATCAATTCAGACCTTTTAACTGGTCCCCTGATCCGATTTGGATTCGGAGATTCAGTCACCAAATTGGGCCGAATCTCCTCCGAATCAAATCAGCACCCAAAGCTTTGCACAGCCCTAATGTACATACCTGGGGTATCCTAAAGCATAAATATGATTATTTCTGTCTTCAACAGACGTATAGACAACGCGACATATCTGTAAGCTTTTCTCACAGTTGAAATCATTGTACAGCCATGCAGAAGATTAAAAGGAGTAAGATCTGTAGAGCTACAGAATCAGTAGTCTAAATAGTGTCATTTGTATTTTTCACAATGTGTGGTTGTTCTCAGTGAACTTGAGTAGTAGAAACATCAGAACTATGCTCTAACTCTACAGACTAAGAGGCATATTCTTATTAAAACACCTAGAAGTCATGAAGATAGTTTCTATTACTGCTAATGAGATTGATCCATACACTATGAAATGGCAATAACTTTCTTATTGCAATAAAAAGTAAAGGCAGTTAAAATATGAATAGCAGATTAGTCTGCATTTAGTTACTAAGCACCATCATATTTTGTTATGCCAAAACACCTGCCCGCTGTCTTGTTAACTGTATTGATGTCAAAGATTAGATGATCTAAACCTTGTGATATTTTAGAGAGGATACACTGTCTGATACCTTTGTTATGTACCCTCTTGATTTTGCTAACATATTATGGGTAGTTATATATTTTATGATACCTATTTGTGTATAGGTGCAGGAAGTAGAGAGGAAGTATAGGTGCACTGGAAGTAGAGAGGAATAAGGTCTCTTATTAAAAGCTTTACATCTTATGTTTTTAAGGATGTAAGTGATATTGGCAAGAAGCAGCTTGGAGGGGGCAGGGGGGCAATTAATATCCACAGAAAATAATGGAAAAGGATAAAAAAAAAGGTATTTGTTTGAGTGGTAGAGGACAGGCCTCGGAAATATGAACATCTGAATTATAGTCCAGGGCATGGGGAAAACAAAACACTTGTGCAATGTAAAAAAAGGGGGTGGGGGGAGAGAAAGGACTTCATTGTGATACAGCTAAATCAAATTTATTATGTCCTCGCCTTTCCAACAGTAAGTGAAGATAAACTGCAGTACAATTTCTCCCTGTTTCATTCAGGAGTAAATTACTATCATTTAGTTTCACTGCCTGCAGATTAAAAGCAGACAGATGTAACAGTTACAGAATGAGCTGATGTGCTCTCCTACGTAGTAAAAGAGGAGTTGTACATCTTATACTGGAGCAGTTGTACATATCCCTCTGCAGTTAGACTGCTGCATTTACTCCCAATCAAGAAGTTGCTGAAGTCCACATTTTTTTAGATTTCGTAGTTATTTCAGGTGTCTTGATTTTTGCATGTCCAACATCCTGCATCATGTCTCTGCCTTGAGCAGGAGAGTGGCCTAGATGACCTTGTGAGATTCCTTCCAACCCTATTCTATGATTCTATGAACATGAGATGCCTTTAACCTGATTTTCAGCAGTGCAGAGCATCAGATTCAGTTGCTGAAGATACGAATGGCGAGCTCTCTGCATAGCTGACTATTAGATGATTATCAATGTCTCAGACCAAACAGACGTTGTCCATGAAACCTGGTTGAGCTAGGGAAGCTAGATTTCATTGAGTCAAATCTGATGCTTCTTTACAACTAGCCCAATCAAATAGAACAAAACAATGACAAATATTTTTTTTCTGTAATATAAAATATACATTTAAAACATATACTTGTCAAGGGATTGTTTTGTAATTTCAAACATGATGGTGTTATTAAATTCATTGTAAAGGATTCAGCAGCTAGAAGCCCAATGAGGAGATAATATTTGCAAAATATATCTAAAATGTAGTCTAACTTCATTCAGGTGGATGATAATTAGAGCTTTGAAATATGGACTAGTTTTGCAAGACTGAGAAAAGTCTTGCAAATTTAAAAAACAAGTTGTCTCTTTAACTTGGGGTCATATATCCATATCAGTCCTTTAAGCAGGTCCTTTCAACAGGATCATTTGGAGTGGCAGTCATACCTGTTTCTTCTCTTTCTCTTCTTAGACTATATCTGGATTAAAAATTTAACATGCAGAAGGCAGGATAGATGCATGCCTTTTAGGGCCCTTACTATTAAGGCATACATTACTCTTAAGGCATAACTAACCAGTTAATTGCATCTTAAATGGTTATCAGCCACATGTTATTGTGATTAATGACATGATAAAACAAGGAATTATCCTGGAAGTTATTACACAAAATATGTGTAATAACTTTGTGGCTGGTTTGTACCATGCTATTAATGGAATGCATGCCCAAGTTTATGCTTTATTACAGGTTTAAATCAGTTTCTGATCACTTAAACTGGTTTATGTGTAATGTCTATCCCTAGCCATGATGCACCCTCATGGCTGGGATCCCAGATCAGCTGACAGATCTCCCAGCAACAGGAGCACATGGTGTGCCTCTGCAGCTGAGAGTCCCAACAGCTAATCAGGGCTGCCAGAGGCAGAAGCTTGCTTCTTGCCAGTGCAGGGAGAGCCCAGGATCCTGATCATGCACTAACAACATGGCATGATGGTATCTGGTGTCTGATCTCACAATCACACCTCCTGCCACTGGACCCTGCACTTTGACCCTTGCAGGACCTTACACCACCTCTGCTGGACCCTACAGTATCTCCATCCCCACCTCCACTGAACCTTGTGCCACTGCTGGCAGTCCTCATACCCAAGGTTGTATCCAGCCTGCAAGGAGCCCCAGATCCAGTCTGGGGCCCCAAGTGAGTCTGACACCCCTGATTTAGAAGAACCGCAGAGATGGCCAGATTTATGACATATGCGTGTGTGTGTGTGTGTGTGTGTGTGTGTGTGTGTGTGTGTATGCTGACATATCTTCATTGATTCATTTGGTATGAAAACCATTACATGTATGTACTGGTCCCAAAGGGACCCCAAAAACAATTACTTTTACTTTAGCTAGCACAAGTAGCGCAGACAAAACAATAACAAGGTATTTCTCTACCTCGGTTTCCTCCCCACCCTTAAGCATTCTCTAGGCTTAGATGAACATCTCCTCAGTCCATCATGCAACCCCTATGACCTTACATAGGCAGATTATTTCTGTTTTGTGCTCCCGACATGGAAAGAGAAATTCCTTGTCTATTTCCAGAACCAGAAGTAATGTCATTCTTTGTAGAATGTAACATAACAAGCAGGACAGAAGTTCTGAACTATGGCGGACAATAAAGCAATTCTCTTTGTAATTTGACTGTGCAACTTTCTCAGAAATGATTTTAATCAAACATTTAAAAAATGAAACACATAATGGGACTGTAGGTGAGATTTGCACAAGCTGAGTAGTCAAGTTATTTAGGCTGATGCTAAGTGATTTAAAAAATCCTAGCCTACGCGTCTATTTGGAGTAGCCACTTTTTGCAGACATCATTTGAGTTCAGATCAGATTATCTGTGTTAACTAAAACTTCACTGGAAAATGTCCTCTGTGCCACTGTATAGTATCCTCTTAGCATTGCTCCACTGTACTACACAGGTCTCCAAGAATGCCCAGAAAGAGAAAATACGGTAAAAATAGAAAATAAATTGTAACTTGACAAATCAAATGACTTCACTCAATATATTAAACTTGCTAAATTTTCTCTCTAAACAGGTTGTATCCTCATCCCAGTCCAGTATCTCAGATGGGGTGATCCCGAACCAATTGCAGCAGTTGTTTTTGCCTGTCTGGGTCTGCTGGCCACGCTGTTTGTTACAGCTATATTCATCATGTACCGTGATACGCCAGTGGTCAAGTCATCCAGCCGAGAACTCTGCTACATTATTCTAGCTGGCATATGCCTGGGTTACTTGTGCACCTTCTGTCTCATTGCAAAGCCTCAGCAGATTTATTGTTACCTTCAAAGGATTGGCATTGGTCTCTCCCCGGCTATGAGTTATTCTGCCCTAGTGACTAAAACCAATCGCATTGCAAGAATCCTGGCTGGCAGCAAGAAGAAAATCTGTACTAAGAAACCTAGGTTCATGAGTGCCTGTGCCCAGCTGGTGATTGCATTTATCTTAATTTGTATACAGCTAAGCATAATTGTTGCCCTTTTCATAATGGAACCTCCAGATATAATGCACGATTACCCAAGCATCCGAGAGGTTTATTTGATTTGTAACACCACCAATCTAGGTGTTGTAACTCCCCTTGGATACAATGGATTGTTAATTTTAAGTTGCACCTTTTACGCATTTAAGACAAGAAATGTCCCAGCTAATTTCAATGAAGCTAAATATATTGCCTTTACAATGTATACCACCTGCATCATTTGGCTGGCTTTTGTGCCAATATATTTTGGGAGCAACTACAAGATAATCACCATGTGTTTCTCAGTCAGCTTGAGCGCCACCGTGGCCTTGGGCTGCATGTTTGTGCCCAAGGTGTACATCATCCTTGCTAAGCCTGAAAGAAACGTACGCAGCGCATTCACCACATCCACCGTGGTTCGCATGCACGTTGGTGATGGAAAGTCATCTTCTGCTGCAAGCCGCTCCAGTAGCCTGGTGAACCTGTGGAAAAGAAGGGGATCATCTGGTGAAACACTTAGGTAAAGTTTGCTAATATATGAATATTTGGAGCAATTATATACTTCTGAGCATGAAATAATATAAGTGGAAAGGACAGTCGAAGCCAATTTAATTTACTTCACCTCTGTACTGGGATGTTTTTCCCTTATGAGTAAATCAGTGCTCCCACAGTTGCAACAATTTTAGGTGAGGTCCTTTTCAGCCAAAAGACTGCCTGTGTGTGAAGAATATTTAAAGCAATGAGCATCATATAAACAATGTATAATTAATAGGCTTGAAACACTAGCTGTGACAGTTGCACTTACGGCATAGGGAGGGGAGCGATCTTTAAAATGCAAGAAATATAAATAATTGTCTTTTTCTGAACATGTGCTTTTGAAATCTTTTTCTCTTTTGTGGATTTCATAGCCACTGGCACTGTATTTATACCTAGTCACAGCAGTATGACAATAGACCCCTACTAAAACTATAATCAAGGTGAAGCAGTCAATACAAATTGTGTCATTAGTGAAAACTTTCAAGCCTCCAAGAGTTTATTTCATGTGACTCTGCTATTATAACTCTTCTCTTCCATTCCTTTCTTTTCCTTTCTCTTATTCACCCTTCCTGCCTTTACTCTTTACCCTTGTCTCTCTTCTCTTCTTTCTCTGATACCTTTTTTCCATCCTCCAGATTCTATATCAATTCCTACTGTCAACAGGTTCCACTCTTGCTCCCATCTGTCCTTCTACCATTGACCAGATACTGTTCTCAATGCAATGTTTACAAGTAATGGTCATCCAGAAAATGAGTCACAATGTGTATGGCCAGGGTAGAAGAATACAAGTACTGGAAGCAGGAAGAGACCTTTAAGAGAAGAATATGGACTAGCCTTGGAAACAGCATATGAAAGGGTATAGCCAGACTGAAGGCTCACTTAGTTATTTTGACTCCGCTTAATTGATAAGGGACTGATTTCAGATGGCTAAATACTCTTATATGAAGGAATCCTACCTACACAAAGTTGTAGGGGGAAAAAACATTCCTTAGTTGCATATGCATCACATTGAAACTAGTGAGGACTAAATTTCATTCCATACTGAAATAATTTCATGTACCTTAGGGCTGATAAATAGATGTTTTCAGATACCTCTCCATTAGCTTCTTGATGTAGAGATTACACTTATGGTCGTGTGCAGGAGCGAGGGGAGGATTTTTTGTTTTTTACTTATGTCTGATGCAAGGGAATACAGACTTTGCCAAAGGAATCCATGCTTTTGTCACCTCAGTTACTTCAGTATACTCTGTGGGAGGTTATTCCTTAAGATCACTCCAAATGTTTACTCATTAAGGGTATTTTTCACAGGGAATATGTTAAACAAGTACTTTTCAACCAGTGCTGGATTCCAGTTAATTTCTGGTGCCATTACAGGTGTTAATTTTTAAGCTGTGAAACTTGAATATGCTCAGCGACGGCTGCTTCAAGTACCATCTCTTTCACCATTGGTTGAGATCATTAGAGATGCCTGGGCTAGAGGCCCCTAAATTCATTCATGAAGTGGCTGGGGTTGGATGTTCTTCATGTAAGATACTGCTCTGTGAAACATTCTCTCTATTTCGGATACTTAAAGTCCAAAATGATTTGGCTTCACGTCACACTGCAAGGTATATGTGCTCTCCCATCTATTTCTTGGCAGGAGAGAGTGAAAGGTGGGTAGTTTGGTGGAAGATCTTGTCTTTGGATGGATTCAGGTGGAGGAGTGGCTTGTGAAAGCTAAGTTTAGTTTAGATAGTGATCTTATAATATTATCATAATTATAACAGTAAACCAATAATATTTTATTTTTATTCATTTGTTTATTGACTTTCTAGTACACTGTTGGACATGTGTTTGGCTCTGGACCCAAAGTGCAATATACATATGAGCCTGAATGAAGAATATAGTGCAGAGTTATTATATTTCAATATCTGATTTGGCCTATATCACAAAAAGCTGATATATAGTAGAGCAGAAATAAACAGCAAGTCCATTTAATTAAATTCCAAAAGAAAAGATGTCCTTTATCTCTGATGCATTTGTTTACATTTGTGAGCAGTGCACGTAGATGTTTAGAAAGATCATGGCTCAGTTCAACTTAACAGGCTATGATACTGCCACTACACAGAGCTCCATCCTTGAAAGTTTTCAAGAGCAGATTAGACAGACACTTGGCTGGAATAGTTTAGTCAGAGATGATCTTGTCATGAGCAGGAAGGTGGACTAGATGGCCTTGTGAGGAAAACCCTACGTTCCCATGATCCTATCGCTAAATATATTGGGTGTCAACTAATCTAAACTAGGATAGTTCCAACAAATTATATCCCAACAGAGAGATATTTATTCCATCAGATTTGACCCAGTAATTCCAAGAACCAATCCATCACCCCTAGACATTTTATTCTTTTTTTTGTTGTTGCATGAAATATTGTAATATTAAATTTACGGGCGAAATGGAGGAATTTATGCCACTCATGGGCTCAGATAAGTCTGAAGTCATCTCTGAATGAAAACAAAAAATGGTTTTCAACCTTATTTTTTCCCACTGTGCTGCACAAGTAAGTAGACTCATGACCATTTTATGACTCATAACTTGACTATTATATTGGGTTCAAAGATTTGTCATATTAAACCATGTATACAGAAGATGCTTCAGAGAATACATAGCAACTGTGTTCAATGGCTTTTCTGGATAGTCATTCAGATCAACAATGAAGTATAGTCAGAATCCAAGAAAATATGCACCAGAGCTACAGGACACATTTAAATAGCACAGAGGGATTGTAATTTAAAAGGGAGTGACTCATTGTTGAATTTTTAAAGAAACATGCTATTTAAGTCACCAGTGCATGGAGGGGCCCCTATCATTAACATTTTGCTTCTTGACACTAATTTATACCCCAATGTGGTGTTGCATCAAATCATTGTCAAACAGATAATGCAAAGGCTCCAGCCAGAGCTTTCAAATCAGCTGGGAAATGACAGATTACAAGACTGCTTTTGCCTAAATAAAGCACTGCATCTGGTAGAGTCCCCATGACTTTCTGCATGGGGTGCTGTTCAATTCAAAAACTCAGGAACACCATGGCTATGTGCTGGAATGAACCTTCAGATGCTGAAATATGTAGAGGATGCTACTTACCAAAACAGCCCCTGCTCATTGAACTGAAATCCATGAATTGAACATGGACTATTCTGATACTTTAGTAGGTGCCAATAGACACGCATGCATGCACTCACAAGCCCCCTCAAAAAAGATCATGTATTGGGTAAATGCACATTATTGGAAGCAAATCCGCAAAGCATAGTATTAAACTATACAGTCAGACTCAAAGCCACACAACTTAACCTAGCTGTCTGCTTCATTTAATTTTATTTTCTACTCTAGTGTATTCTATCTCTGAGGTCTCTAGGTGCTAAAAGATGGGTAAACTTGATGAGAAAAAAAATTAATGTCATGCCTTCACTTCCCTAGCTTCTGTAATTTCCAGAGCAGCACTACAAATTTCTCACCTATCCAGATCTGAACGGAAAGATGCATGCTACAATCAGAAAAGGGTTCAGATTGATTCCTGCTTTTCATATGTAGAAGTCCACAGCAGATCCCTTTTGCATTAAAGTTTAATGACTAAGTGTGATAGTAATATCTTATATTACTGACTTCATTAGCACATTGCAAGTCCATTATAGAGTATTTCATAAATGATTAAGTCTAAACTGCAGCTGTCAAAGTAAATTAATGAAGTGCATTTCTGTGATTTATTATCCTGGCCTTTTATTATGTTTGTCCACTACTTGAGAAAAGGCAAAGTTATTTTTCTCTCTGTGTTTCCAATAATTGCTTTGAATTAGTGAAATTCTGCAGCTGCAGATGAATAGCAAAGTACTCTGAGAATGCTATTAATGAATGTGATTAATTGTTGTTTCTAAATCACTTTGGAGATTTAAAATGTTGTCACTAGAGGCATTTAAATGCTGCCTTTGTTGCAGTAGTGACAATAAAGCCACTGCATTGCAATGGAAACATTGGTAGAGAAAGGTGTGTGAGACTGGCCCAGTGAAGAGGGCTCTGGCTACCTCTGCTCCCAATGCTTTTTCTACATTTTGTTTTGGCTAAGGTACAAAAAGAGCATTGAAAACACAGGCCAGAGCCTAGGTCTCCCTCAGTCCTGGACTAGTGTTCTTCTCACTGTACCACATTGTCATACTCCTACTCGCATGTTCTCACTCTGCCATCATGAGTTGTTCCACCTTGAGTGCTCATTGGACCAGATTAAGTCAGAAAGGTAGAGCATGCTCTTGTCCCTATGTAATCCATGGCCTCATGGTTAGGGCACTGGACAGTGACCTCAGATCCCTGTAGCCTGCAAAGGGCCCAGCACCTTGATCTCAATCTCTAAGCAAGTGCCTTAACTACTAGGATAAAGATGGGTAGGATAATCATCAGCAAGTCACTAGTTGCGGGTTTTTTGACAGCGAGAGTTGGATACTTATGTAGAATTTAGACATTTCCCAGGTAGATAAGGATCTCAAGAGCATTTAAGTGAAAATAGATGTTTTTGTGGAGCATCAAACAAAGAGTCCAGACAGATGTATAAGGGATCTATATTGCCTCTGAGAGGTGGATGAGAGCTTGTCTCTATGTCTTCATTTGTGCAAAATGTGAGCACTTCCTTGAATGCATATTAAGGTTGAAGAGAGAAACATGCTTTTTCCTCAAGAACCAGTTTGCTTAGAAATGTTTTTGCAGAATGATTTTGATTTCGAATATTTTAGGTGCTGTCAGGTCTTTTAGAATCAAGATCACAACCTTTATATGAAAGGGCTGAGGATATCTTAGCTACCTCTTCAGTAGCTTAAAGAGGCTATACTAGTTGGAATGAGAAGCATTTATCAGACACAGCAGCTGTCCAGACAAATGATAAATACAAAGAAGAATTTAGGAGAGTGCTTTTTATTCACAGAAATAAGAGGCTTTGATATTTTTTAGGTAAGTCATTCTACAATTTGTCAAATAGCTGTACTCCAATTTTGACTGATGTTTTAGCCCATTCACAGAACTAGGAGGTGGTAAATTCTATTATGATGAGATCCATTATGTAGATGGACATGTTGCCACTTGCACCTTTGAGTCACCACTTATATTAATTGTACACATACAAAGAGTTGTGTTGTGTGATTATTTGGAAATGGAACATGTTTAAAAGGTGTTTTTGTGTGTTAAGTGAACGTTGTAAAATGCTGGAAAGAGCTACTGTTGTCACTGTATATTCAAAATCGGACCTCCTAAATTTAGAAAATACATTATAATACATTTTTAAAAGTACTCCAGGGTAGCACTCTAAGCCCAGCTACTGTGGCTAATTAAAACTTAATTCGTTTTAGAAAAACTTCCTATGGACTTAGCATGTTCTAACATTCAGAAAGATGCCACCTGGTTTATGATGCTCACGGATGATGTGGTTGCTTGCAGAAAGCAGAGAACAGGTCAGAAGTGATTTGGACAGATGTAGTCTGTCTCCTGCATTGGCAGGAGAAAAAAAGAGGACATTGTGCAATGATTCAAAGGTCAAGCAATAGTGAGAAGAACATACCTTTGGTATTGGACAATCGGCACATGCCATCTGTGCATTAAGTTTAAGCATCTGGGATCCATTGTGCAAAAAAATGGAGCAATAAATGAGGAAGGCAGAAGCAGGAACAGAATAAATAAGACAGGAATGAAAAGGGAAGAAATGAATGGAGTGAGTTGTGATAGGAAAATACCCATTTTTTTCTGAAGAAAAACATCTAAGAGACTGTGATTAAGGCAGTACTGTTGACTGGATCTTGGGCAATGAAAAAACAAGATTTGTACATGATGAGGGTGATGGAGATGAAGATGATGAAATGGATTTGTAGAATTGGTAAGATAACATATGATACGAAGGGTACAGCAACAGGCAAAGGTGACATCAGTAAAGGAAAAGCTGAATGAGGACAGACAGGAATAAAAAAATGCCTGAAGAATATGCTACTATGACACTTCAAAGAAAACTATAACCTCTTTGACTAAATAGATTATACTTATTAATGGCTTATGTCCCACCCAGATAATTTTGAGCTATTTTTAAACTGATACACTACAAAAATTTAGATCTGGAGGCTTTTTGAATGATTTGACTCACTCATTTTCACATAGATAATTTATTCTGGGTGTCTTTCTGGAAAAGTCTGATGTTATAATTAATTAAACATCACAAATTATGAAATAAGTGAGGAATCTTTTGTGAACTTCAATGAAAGGTATTGAATTTGAAAGATTTTGATGAATTTGCTGCAAAAACACTCCATCTACATAATGAACTGATATTCAAGAATGCCTTAATTACAACACATTTTAATTTGTGTGCAGAGCTACTGTTTTTTTTCTCAGTTTAAATATAATTAAGACATTGATTAATTTATATAAATAATTTAGCTTTATAAACTGAACACTGGGTTTCAAGTTTAAAGTCTGGAATTATTTATATTACTAAGACAGTATCCCTATAATTTTGAGTTGAATATCATAGCTGAGATCTGCAAATTAAATCAGCTTGCCAATTATTTCTTGCCTATTCTGACAGTATGACACAATGCCAATAAAAGCCAGACTTCCCATTCTAGCATAAAAAAAGAAAAAAAGGAAATAAAAAGGTATATGAGCAGTATGAGCTTTATTATCACCACCACCATAGTTTTTAACAAACTATTTCCTGTCCTTGTAGTGTCAGTGCCCTCATTCTCCTACTTTTGTTGTGGAAAGCTAAAGGGTGTTTTAATGTTTTGGGCATTATGCCTGGTTATTTGCATAAGGGTTGTCCTTTACATTTTTAAGAACAGGTCAGATAAACACTTGTTTAGGATAGTTTAGACGGGCCTTGAGCAAGGGGTTGGACTAAATGACTTTCTGAGATCCCTCCCAGCCATACTTTACTATGATTCTTTGATTCAGCTATGCCTGAAACAGTGTTTTCTCTCTCTCTAATTTTCCTTCATCATCATAATCTCCCCAATTCTACCAAGGCATAAATAATACAATGTGGACCAAACACAATGGCACTTGCACATGGATCCTGGCAGTGGATGAAGATAAGAGCGTACCTGAATTTCTCCTAGCTATTTTAGCCCACCCCCTGGTTATGCTATTAAAATGGCTATCTGTGAAAACCAATACATACACTGATAGAGCTGTTTTGTTCTTGTTTCAGCTTTAACTTTGGGTGTTAATAGCATGTTTCAGTATTACCCAGTAATCTGATTCATGAGTTATGTTGCCATCTACAAACAAGTTTGCCAGAGTAATAAGAAAGCTTTGTAGCATTTTTGGCTTTTTTGAAAAATTATTGCAATCCTATTTTTCCATAATGCAAACTGGGAAGGGAAGGAAGAGCCTGGAATGGCTAAAAATCCAGTAAACAAGGAACCGTTTCATAATAAAGATTCAAAATATTTAAAAGATAGAAATGCATGTACACTTCACACAGAAATATAGGATAATGTTAGCAGCAGCATAGCTTGAAGAAAATTGGCCTCTTTTTTGATAACTGATTTCCTTAGTGCTTATCAGCCCTTTTAGTGATTTTTCCATCTGTAAAATATTTTTTAAGAGGAAACAACAAAACTCAGGGGGCTTGAATATTGCCATCTTATTTTCATGTGTAGCTCAAAGCCAAGGTAACAAATCGCACGATATACTAGTGTATTGACTTATTTCACAAGCACTGGTTATTTTCTATTATTTATGATAATGCTTCATGCTGTTTTAGCAAATGGCCTGTAGGACGATTTGTACAAGTAATGAAGTCAGTGAAGAGACTTCACTACTTCATCTGCAAACAATGTTAGGTCAATGCGTGAATTAGAGTATGTAGAGCAACAAAGTTCTGCTATGCTAGAATGGGTAGTTTTTCTTAAGATCTGTCTTTTCAATAGTATCTCTATCAGAAGAGAGTAAATGGGAGCACTGATAATTCTACACTGTCGGTCTATTCTTTCCTTTATTAAGTACAACCCCTGGAGCATTTGTAGATCACTACATCAAGAAAAGTCATCTTAACTCACCAGTTGCAATTGCATATGATTGCCCAAGTATGATATGCTATAAAAAAGATAATGTTGCACTTGAAAAAAATTAAATTGCAAGCTTAGCTTTAAAGCAATTCCCTTCGCTGAAATTGTGTCATTAACTCAACCTGCTTATAAGCCGAAGGACAAAAATGAAAGTATTGCATTCAATGATATATCACTCTTTTTTTTTTTTTGTTATTGTAAAAAGTAACTATGTAATGCAAAGGAATGAGACCCTTTTAAATTATTCATTGTATATGGAGACACATTATCAGTGTACATAAATTCTTGCAGTATTGATTTCCAAGGAAAACTGTGCTTGTAGCTCAGCGTAGCTGACCAAATGAATAAACTAAACGTTCTCCAGAGCTGTGCCTTTCCCCAGACACAAGTCTCCACACACAATATTTGTTTCTGTCATCTAGTCTAAAGGTCACTGCTTACCCTGTCACTGTTAAATGTAGGATCTTCGTTGTTTCTTAATGTCAAGGTCAGATAATAGTGCAGGTAAAAAAATAGTTGTGTAAGATTTGCTAGTGTTAAAATTTATCACAGCCTGGGGAAGCAGATGCATTTATTTTATTTTTTTTCCTTTTTATCCTCAAGCTTCTGTATAAATTCCAAGCATAAAGAGATTAGAAAGACCCATTAAAAATGACTTGGGAATCAGAGTTACAGCATTTCACCAATGCCTAATTAGAGTATTTAAATCCATGGATTATTCACATTATATCCCAATTTGGCTTTATACATATTACACTAGGGCTAGGTACAGACATTCCAAAAGTCCAAGGTGGAATCAGTCTAAGGTACATGGTTTTCTGTAAGCAGTGTAGTTTAGATCATTAGTGAACAGAACATGCATTCACCCCTTGGCAGGGGAGCAACTCTTAGACCAGATTCCACCATTTTTAAACTAGTCCATGGGTGCGTCTACATGTTACCATACAGTGATACTGTTATGGCACTGTGCTTTAGTACTTCCTTTTGGATGTACTAAAGCACAGCACAGCAACAGGTGGTTACTGTGCCATGAGCATGGCGCTACATACATACATGAGCAGCACACTATACACAGGCAATGCACCGCTATGGCAACATAGCTGCCAATCAAATGTAGACCCACATGACTGCTATGTCACTCTAGTACACCATACAGCAACGTAGCGCATCGCTATGTCACTAGTACACCATACAGCAATGTAGTGCATCACTATGTCACTGTAGGGCAGCGTGTAGATGTGCCCTATGAGTGCCAAACTTCTTTTATGGGAATAGACTGGTTTTGTGTGCTGATTTCCTGTTCTTTTACAGGTATAGACTGGTTTTCAATCACTAATGCCAGTAAAAGTATAATGTCTATATCTGGCCTTAGAGTGCATGGATTGTACAAACAGAGATTAATGAGAAATATACTACATTCACTCAGGAACAAGGTAACTGTAGTGTTACTATTGCAGGGTGACAAGCATGCACTTAAGTGTTCTTCTGAATCAGGATCTGAAGGAGTTGAGCACCTTTTTCTAGCTGCATTAGCTGTGAATTTAAAGGACACATTTGGGCTTATTTTCTACACTTATGGACACCATGAAAGCCATAACTCATGGCAAATGATGGCCACCAACCTTAGTTTCCTTCCAAACTCCTGCAGAATCGACTCTGTAGAGTCTACGCAACAGGAGTCAAAGAATATTTTCACAAAACATGGGCAATTGGCCAGGTAATGGTAAACATACCCAACAGCCACAAGCCCTACATATAAGTCAAAACCCAGAAGGAAATGTCCTTTGAGCGTAAATTTCTCCAAACCGATCAAAATCAAAATGCAACTGATAGAAATTAAGAGGAGAGTTGCTTCATTCTCCTTTTTCCTGCCCACCTTATCTCCCACCCCCTATCATCTGTCTGTCCCTAATTCTTCAAGATGAGTACATGTTAGAGTGTATCTCGATTAAAACGTGCTGTTGCTGGTCAGGTAACACTGGGGATTTATACATATGCTCCAGGAGAGTGTGTATGTGGGGGGGGCTTTAATTAGAGCAGCTCTGAAAAAAGTGCCCGGCACATCTTGTGTATCATGTACCAAATGGCAATGGGGGCACTTTAACTAAAGCTTGTTGAATGACCTTTATTTAAAGCACCCCACAACCATTTTTCAGCATGGGGACACCGATACATGAGACAATGGAGTCTGCTGAAGCATGGTAGCTATCAAACTCCAGCAGACTTGATTAATCAAGCCTGCTCATGTATAGGCACCCACTATTGTGAATGATTATCTAGATACTCCACAAAAAATTTGCTGCAGCACACCAACTCTTGTGATTTACCAGAATCAGGAATGAAGTCTGCTTCAAATACTGATACTGAATGTCCATGCCTTTGGAGCCTGTAAAAGATACCTAAAATATTCATAACAGAATTTCATGCTACATTATAGCATCTTTTGTTTCAACCTAACCTGAATTAAGATTTTTTATAAAATCAAATATAGATTAATCCATTTTTTCAAACTTCAGTTCTAGGAAAGGTCAGAGCAGGGTCATTTGGTGAAAAGGATGCATTTTAATCCGTTTGTATAGTCCTACAAAGAATGGGCCTGGGACTACATCCACTGAGAGACCTAGAAGCCTTCCTGTTCCATGCGGCAGCTAAATCCAAGCTTTAAATCTTCATCTGAGACATAACCCCAAAACTACCTTTCCACCTTGAAGTGATACATTTGTGTCTACATTTGTTCCGTTGGACACATCAGGAGCTAAACTCTCAGGGGATTAATTGGGCCAAAGAGTGATTAAAATGCCCTCTCTCTCTCTCTCACCTTGTGATGAGAGTGCTCACTTGGATGCCAAAGAAATACAATGACAGTGAATACAGTGACAAAGAATTCAAAGTATTTTGTACAGAGTCGAATGGGTTTCATAAGGGATGTTGAGAGTCCTACCTAAGAATTCCCTGAAGATTAGTGAGAGGTGGGAGGTGCAGATAACAAAGTTAAAATCCCTGCTCCAATCAGGCAAAGGAGGAAGAAGGGTTTGAACCTAGGTCTTCCCTATCAAAGGTAAGTGCTCCAAGTATACAATGGTTGATTATGAAGTGGCAGCATTTCCTACTCATTTTTCTGAGAGAAATGGCTAACATGTCCTCAGTGTGGACATAGCCTTAACCCTGGGGCCAGATCTAGCCCCGTATCATCTTTTTGCTTTATTGCTGTAGTTGAAATCTCATGTTTTCCATCCCTTTGGGTTACATTACTTCTGCCTGGAGCTGGAAAACCCCAATGATCAGAGATGCTGTCTTTTCTCTGTGATTAAATGGGGTCTCTCATGCTGTTGACATTAAATAAATAATAACAAAATTCCTGTAAAGCAGTGGAGGATCTATTTGAAATAGATATTTACATCAGTTTTCCATCTCTCACAATAGAGTATCCTTGCTTTGTGGTGCAAAAACAATGGAATAAATCCCACAGACCCTCCCACAGTCCTTAAGCAAAGAGGTTCAAAGAGTGAGGATAAGGACTTGTAGGCATGAAAACACCTCCATATGAGCAAAAATGGAAACTGCTCTCTTTAGCGAGGCAATGGCTAAGAGAGGAATAATGAATTATGTAAAATAATGAATACTACAGGGAAGATCTTCTATTTACCCTTTTTCATAATACAAAAGCCAAAGGGCATTATGTGAAATGTAGAAGTAGCAAATTGCAGCAGATGAATGAAAACACTTTTTTATATGGTGCAGAATTCACCTCCAGAACCCACTTGTACAAGAAATCAATGAGATCAAGAACTTAAAAGTATCCACAAATAGATTAAACATTGATGTAAATTAAGATCGTTTCAGGCTGGACATAAGGAAGAACTTCTTTACTGTCCGAGCCCCCAAGGTCTGGAACAGCCTGCCACCGGAGGTGGTTCAAGCGCCTTCATTGAACACCTTCAGGATGAAACTGGATGCTTATCTTGCTGGGATCCTATGACCCCAGCTGACTTCCTGCCCTTTGGGCGGGGGGCTGGACTCGATGATCTTCTGAGGTCCCTTCCAGCCCTGATGTCTATGAAATCTATGAAAATAGCTGAAGTTGTTTTTCTTATAAACACACACACACATACATATACGTATTTATATATGTTCATGTCAATATGCATATATATATATGCATAATGCTCAATTGATTATTATTTCTATTAAATGCAATTAATCATTGTATAATTAATCTGTAAGGATACATTGTAATTATACACACAAACACACAGAAGGAAGGTGAGAGAGAGAATTTACATATAGACATTTCTGGAAGAGAGGGCAAACATTCACACTTCAGGGCATACACCAGTTTCTAATTCTTGCAGGTTAGGAGTCAATTTTCCCATGAAGCAGATTGTCTCAAAACTGCTGACCCTAACATTTTTTGCACCTTCCTCTAAAGCATCATTTTGTCAATGACAAAACTAGATGACCATCAGTCTGATCCAGGATGGCAGTTCCAAGATGTCCCTTTGTTTCCCATTGGCTGGATGATTGTTACTCTTCCATAAGAAATATGTCTAAGATGGGACTGTAGGTTAAGGTCTGGTAGTTTCTTAAAACTTGACATCCAAATTAGTGTTTTCTATCTAATACCATTATAAAATACCATATAAGCATGTCAGGAGCTCAAGCTGTAGTGTCAGACTTTCTTTCAGTTTGCAAATGAATTCTTTTCTCTGTGCTGCTCTATTGATGACCCATACAATGTGGAGATCACTGCTAAATATGCTGCACTGATGTCAAGGAAGATTCTGCAAATAGACCAATGCATATTACTGTATTCAGTGCACTCATTTCTCTGAATGTTATTCATCCTGTGCAAATAAATAGCAAAGGGCCCACCTAACGTAGAGTTTCTCTGGTTTATAGCCCTGATGCTAACCCTCCACATATGGGCAATTTTTCTCCTCTGCCTTTTTCTGCTGGCTAAGTGGGCTTGGTGTACAGCCACAGCTAATGACTTCCTATAGGTAAAGTGCTTGTATAAAAAGGGGGAAAAAATCTTTTAAAAAAATGCTGAAGTGAAGTTGACTTGTGTCTCTTCTGTATGATGATCTAAAGTGCAAAATCATTTGTAATTAGAATTTGTTAATTCTTCAGCAAGTGACTTTTTCCAGTTTTAATATTTCAAAAAATCTTTTTGCACTTAACAATCAAGAAGGAAACAAAACCCTTTTCAGGTTTTCAAAGTGAAGACAATTGGGAGCGAAGTCATGCCTCACCTCCCCGACCTTCCCTGAGCACAGTAAACCCTGTGTTTCATAGATTCTGGTTTGCTCCTCTGAGTAGAGTATGCAGGCTCCCTCGAGGCAGAGATTCACATACGTTATGTGTTCTTTGGTGGCTTTCTCCACTGTAACATGCAGAGCATTTGGGGGGATTGGTTACAGGGAAGTATGTAGTTTCATAACTGCATGGATACATAAGAAAAATTAAATCTGTTAAAACAACCATATGGCAGAAACTCTATTTCAGGTCTTTCAGTCACATGAAGTCTCCTTTCAACGGTGTCTTTTGTTCTCAAGTGGAGTGTGAGCACTGAGAAATCTCCAGCAATCCTTCTGAGGTCCGTTATCTTGTCCGTGACATCGTTTATTTTGGGCCCTGAGAAACAGGAAATTGTCTTGTTTTCTTTATCTGGGCCACAAGTGTTCTGGCCTAGACTGGTTTCTAATTGAGTCACTGCTTTGTTTCCACTGGAGTCAGCAATCGAGATGATGTATCTTTTCTTTTCCTTTGTTGGCTACTTCTCTATATTCAGCTCATATACAATAGCTGGGACCCCAACCCTAGCGGGCTACCCTTGATCTTTTCCTCTTTTGCTCTTGTTGGGAGTAAAATCCCCTTTTTAAATGTTAAAATTCAATTTGGCTGTTTCCTTACTACTTCTGTTACTCCCTTTCTTCTTTTACATCACATTCCTCCTTCTCTTGTTACTTTCTCTCTCTCCTATACAATCCCTACACTTCCTTCCTTTTTTTCTTCTCATCTTTCTTTTTTTTTTCTTTGGTCACTCTGCCAAGTGTACCTGTGTAATGCAGTTTGACATCTTTTATATTTTTCAGTGTTTCCAACTGCACTTCAGGCCCCTTCATTTTCTCCTCCACTCTAGGAATCTACTTGCACTGAAGAAGTATGTATTCTGCATGGGCTTTATTCACAATCGGGAGCACTGCACATGCACCACAATGGATTGCCTTGGCATCATTGGTAGCCACTCTTTTCAGCAGCTGCTGCTTCTTCCTTATAGATTGTTAGGCCCTTTAGATGAGAAGGGATTTTGCTACACTGAGCACATCTCACTTTGCAATTCACTGCTAGGCTAATTTCTTAGCTGCTCTGTATTCATGAGTTCTTACCGCTGCTACTGACTATGCCACAATTTGCCTACCCACTGCCTGTTACAACTGCACTCAAGGTACACCTCTTCTTTTCCCCTATTTGTTCTCAGGCAGTTGCTTCAGATGTATCTCTTGCTAGCTGGCTTAGATTAATAAGTAAAAAAAAATAGCAATTTAGTTATTCTACCCTGTTACCTAAAATACATATGACTGAAGCTGGTGGAGAGCCAAGATCCGCAACAATGACCCCGTTTTGACAGGACAAGTGAGGGAAGAAGAAGATCCTGATACCTGGCATGAAAACAAACAGATTTTTCTTTTAAGACTTTTACTAAATACCAATGACACAGATCATTGAGCTGTGAATGGAATATCACAAGTAATCATTTAAAAGGAAGGGGCCTAGTTTTTAATACAGGCATCTTGTCTGAACCCCACATTCAGGCATTTAAATGGGTATTTGAATTATGAAACTAGGATGGGATTCATTACTGTGCAGAGAGCTAAAAAAGACTTATGCAACACTTAAGTCTCCTGTTAACATGGGTACAAAGGCTTAATTGTTGGATAGGTCTGTAATTGGTCTTGGGCACAAGGATGAATGAAACCCTGGAATACCAAATGATTCAACCCACTGTGGCGCACACGTGTTCTGTAAAAGTTTCTGTTAGTCAATTCGGCTGGAAATGAATTCAAACAGTAGTCCTGGTTAGTTAAGGCAAGTGCTAGAGAGGTGAAGAATGTATTGGGTTAGAAGGAGATGACGAGCAAGGACTGGGAGTTTGGGATATGTCGGCAATCGATTTTCAGTTTTGTGTCCCTGGATCTCCCCTCCTATACAAATCCCATACAGTAACTGTGCATCCTGCTTACCTTGGCACAGGTCTAGCATCTTTATCTGGCTTCTCCAGTACTCTCAAGGCAGCTTGGTGCTTTGTCCACCGCTGTAATTAGCCACATTCTTGTGCATGGCCCTCTGCACAGCAGCTGTAGCATGGGGTGACAGCTGAGCACACAATCACTTCTTTCTGTTTGCTCCTGTTGTTGTCGTGATTTATTAGGTACAAAGGCAGGAGACTGGCCCAGCACAAGTCGGAAATAGAGTGTTTCACCCCAAAAGGGAGTATGGGCAATGGTGGGAGAGCTACAATGAGCAGGTAAGCAAACAGTGAGTGTCCTTGGGACAGTATAATATGTCTGTGAACAAGAGGAGCAGCCCTGGGACAATTCCAGCCCAGATCCTCAATCTGTAGTGATTGTGCATCCCATACAGTGTGTCCAACAAAAGACAAAGCTTGGCCGACGCTGATTTCTGTGTTCTGTTTGATTTGCAAAAATACACCGTGTCCATTTAAGTGATTGGAACCACTTGTCATTTGTGATGTTGTCATAATACAGGGCGGCTCTTGGGAAAAGAACCAAGATACCCACCCAATGGAGGGTTGCAGTCTGATGCCATCATGTTCTTATCTAGCTGTCAAGTGATCAAAAACTGATTTTTTTCAAAATTCAGGTCATATTTTATGTTATGGGTTACATTAATAAATAGCTTATCAAAGGTTAATAAATACAGCCAGTCTAAAAATTGCGATAGAGCTAGTTTCTGTCAGAAAATGCCATTTTATCTAAATCAAAAAGTTTGGTAGTCACATGTTGATCTGGAAGGAAAAGTTTCAAAATAGTTCAAAATAGAAAGCTCATTTTGATTTTTCTCCATTTTATTTCTTTTCAATTTTCTCATTTTCTTTTGTTCCATATTCTTTTTCTTTTATGTCATTTAGACTTCTTTATTTTGTTTCATTTCTGACATCTTTTCAATTTTATTTTCTCAATATTATTGAAATAAATGTTTTCCAATAGTCATTTGGATGTTGAATGGAAATTTTCAGGCGACTTTTATTGCATGAAATATTCTGAGGGCTCAGCTTTTTTTCTCCTCACAATTTGTGATAAAACATTTTAAAATGTTACAATTTCCCACAGGCTAGAAATTTTGTTTTCTGGATAACATTTTCAATATATAATTAATGTCATAATTGAGTTACACAGTAGTTGCATATGTCATGGATAACTGTAAGCACATTATAGATGGTATTATAGACGATTATGAACTGCAGTAATAAAAAAATATTGACTATTGCTATCTATAGCAAATTGATTGAACTTTTATTAAAATATATGTTTATTAAGTTTTTCATAAATTATTTATAAATGTAACCTGAATACAGCATGTCACCCAAATGTGCCTTTGGCTTTACTGAGTTATGTACCACAGGTGCACTCATCCATTGCATAAGGGCACTCAAGGAAACAGGTACACAGCATTATGTTCCCTTTGTGCTTAACAGCACTTGTTCAGGCACATAAGGCTTGTGATTATAGCTCTGCACAATACTTGTTCAGGGATTCTTGCTGCTTAAATAATGTCAGTACCAGTCATTCACATGTTTTTGTTCAAAATGTCTCAATGCCTGTAGTTTGTTTGTCAGCCTGTTTGTGTTCTGCAGGCTGTTTTTTGTCCTTGCCTTTTTTTTTTTAACTTGTATTGGCTTGTTAGATATTTTTTTCCTTAAAAGTCATACAGTCACTGAATAAGAGAGAATTGAAAAGGAAACAAGTACATGGAAATGTTAGACAATTGCATTTATTTTTTTTCATCTCTCACTCTTTTGTTTCCCTTTTGCTGAATCGTTTTTTTTTTTTTTCCCCAACATATAGTTTAAAAGCCTCTTCTTATATTTTATATCTTCACAGTGAAGAATCTGTTCGCATTCCTGAGTGTAATCGATCTGAGTCAAGTAGAGATGGGAAAGAGATTCCTGGTAAAGATGATGCCCTAATAGTCAAAAAGACTGGAAACTTTATCAATGTAATAGTCCCACAGAAAGACTGTCAGCTTCAAGACCTGCTCAAACAGTTAAGAATATCTGTTGTTTAACAGATAGTGGAAGTGCATTTCATGGCTGTGTTTTGTTGTCTCCAGCCTTACTATCCCAAATAATGGTTCCATTAGATCTTATACTCTAAGTAGAGTTGGGACTGAACTGGATGGGAGACCTCCAAAAATACAGGTGCTTCATAAATAAAGTATAAAGCATTCTTCCTTCTCAGTTGGTGCGTCTACACGGGACACCTTAATGCACAGTGGAATGTCCTACTGTGCATTAGTGCATCACAGCAAAAACTGTGCTAATGTGCAGTAGAATTATTCTACTGTGCATTAAGCATCACAAAAAAAACCCTTCACCTTTGCTACTGTGCATTAGTACAGCTACTGCAGCTTTATCTAGTACCTCATATTAGAGGTACTAAACAATGTGCAATTGCAAATGCGCATTAATGAACATGTAGACGCACTCAGTGGGCATGTCTACACATGCATTTACTCCAGCCTAGATTTACTGTGCAGTAAACTACCGCTTTCTACAAGACATGCATTAATGTGCATTAGCTTAATTTATTGCACATTACAGGCACACATCTCCATGTGTGCACCCTTATGACGCATTAAAAATGGTTAAATTAGGCCAATCATGCCTAATATGCAGATATCAAATTTAGACATGATTAGTTAAAGTGCATTAATGCACGTGTAGACGTGACCTGGCACTAACTTTAGTGTGAGGTCTGCCCAGACTCTAGGGACACATTGCAGGGCTGCAGGAACTTGGCACTAACTTTAGTGCCAAGTCCCTGCATGTGTAGATGCCTGCCAAAAATCGCTTCATGTACATTAAATTTAGTTGTGCTTAAATACATGTGTAGACATGTCCAATAAGTATTAAACCAGAGTTGAGGGTACTGAGATGGTTGAAGGCCTGATGGAGCAAACAGAAGCAAGACCTTGATCATTTGTGAGTATTTAAAAGAACCCATTATTTTGTTTAACTACAGTAAGAGTTCTGAGGATCTCACCAAACCCTTCATATATTTAACTGGCTTAAAAAATATCCCATATAGCTTGTTGGGCAATGCTAGTCCTTTCATACTCTAAAGTTGCTTGTGGAATATTGCTAACATGTTCCCACACAGATGAGCCCATTTCAGTGGTGAATTATCCCTGTATAGGCATCCTACAAATAGCGTTTCCTTCTTCAAGATGGAAAGCAATATATAACAGTTAGTATTTTATGACTGTATTACTGTTTGCAAGTTATTCTGTTTTTAAGGGGTGTTATTCTTTTCTAAGTCATATGCAAGCATCTTTCACCTACAGCATATAAAATCAATTATGGGATGAAATGTTTTATGAGGCTATCAAAACAAAGGAGTTTGTGTAGGATTGTTATGATTTAGAATTTAAATTACTAGCTTAATTAAATGCAACAAATAAGAAACTGTTTAATAATTCACCTTTTCCCCCACTGAGGATATGAATCCTGTGCATGTAACTCTCTGCAGTGATATGGCATTTAAGTCACATACACCTTCAGGTAGCCCCATTCTGTGTGTTTTGCATAAACTGGAAATAATCAGAAGAATTCAAACAATGTTGAGAGAACAAAAACAGAACCCAGGAGAACTTTCTTTTTTATTCTAACTGTAAACTTCCCAACTGTGAGAACAGAGTGAAAGCCAGTGGGATCTAATCAGATATTATAATATAAAATCCATTGAAATCACTGAGGATACTGCCACTCCAATCAATGGGGCGGTGGTTCCAATCCCAGTCAAGAAGTGTTAATAACTTCTAAATGACAGACAGAATTGACAGCTGAGTAGGTGTTGGTTGTATCCATATAGATCTAAGGACGTAGGCAGACAAGGCTCTTTGGCTAAATGTGATATCTTTTATTAAACCAACTAAATAATGGGGGGGGGAAATTTTTGCAAGCTTTCAGGTGTAAACACCCTTCTTCAGGCAGAGGGAGAGTCTACAGTTGTATTGTGCTCTCCTGGGTGAGATAGGCTTCTCCCATCCAGGAGAACACAGTACAACTGTAGACTCTCCCTCTGCATGAAGAAGGATGTTTGTACTGGAAAGCTTGCAAAGAACAATTTTTCCAACTATTTAGTTGGTCTAATAAAAGATACCACATTTACTCAAAGTAACTTGTCTCGCTCACTAGGTAGCACTCTCCTCTCTGGTCCCATCTAGATTTGGTGTTTTAGCTTGGTGGTAAGAAGCATTGTGCTGTTGGAAGTGTCACCTTTCTGATGAGAAGTAAAATCAGATCCTGACCAAATATATTAATTAATAATTTCAATGCAGTCTTTTTTCGTAAAGAAAGAATAAAATGTTAACTATAGGGTCCTGACCAGTTTCCAATGTAGGTAATTATCTGAGACTTACTAGAAATGCTCCTGAAATATCACTTAGAAACTCTATACAGTACTTCACTTCTTCCCTCAACAGATATATACTGCTAATACAGCTGCTGTGATCTGATGACTTGATGGCTGCACTGAGAGGTCTTTGCAGTGGTTTCTTTCTGGAACTCCTGCATCTGATTGCAGTTTGCTTTTGGTTCCTTTTAAATGAAAGCCAGTCTCTAAATGCCAGCTGAGATTTTCAAAGCAGTAAAAGTACTTGGCTGCCCAGTTCCCATAACAAGAAGTCAAGTGCTTCTTTGGAAGCTGTAAAAAAATTTCACTCCAAGTTTTGGGTGGGGGACTCTAGCTGTGCACAGAAGATAGGAAGCAGCAGCTCACCAGCCCAAAACAGAAAAGGAGACAAGGTACTGTGAAGAATAATGTAAATACAACAACTCTTTCTGCCATTCTTTGCCTCTATCACAACACTAGGTCTGCAGTCACAATATAATGATCCTACAGCTCCCTATGAAACTCAGGATAAGATAAAACATGTGTTTTCCCTACTTAATTCCATTTTATTTCCAGTTTACTACAAAACATTTCTGTATGAACATAAGAGAAGATTAAGCTATATGGCTTGATGCATGTCACTAGTGATCTACTTGTTCACAGCAGAATTACAATGTCACTGGGGGAAATAATTACATAGTTATTTCATTGTTTTCTTATGCTCTTTTTTAAATAAAGCCAATCATTAAAATCCTAAGCAGCATTTGCCTCCGCAGTTGTTCCCATTGCTCTCTCATTGGTAGTTTAGAGACAGCTCAGGGTGTCAATCCATGTGAGTCAAGGGATCTCACCCAACTGCATCCACCAAGCAGCTGTCTCTGCTGATGAGATGGGCAGATAGCTCAAGTGCCCCATTTAGACCTCTTAACCACTCCAACACCCTTTGCTCTCCCTCCTTCTGCAAATCCAGCTGCAGGAGGAGACTACTAGCTGTCTTCCCCCTCAATTTCTGGTCCCCCCTCAACTTCTGGTACAGGAGCATTCTTCCCCCTCAACTTCTGATTCAGCCTTTTTCTTTGCTTCCCAAGGCTCAGAAGCTGACTAGTCTCTTTATGAGATTTATGATGAGTACTAACTAAGTAGGAACAGCCTCCCCAAAATACCTCTCAAAAGTTAGCAATGGTTGGTAAAGTCAGTAGAATCTAAATATGTACATTAAAATGGCTCACTACATGAAAATCAGGGAACAGAACAGCAGGAACCATAAGATGAAGATAATCCACTTCAAAAATAAGGAGGGCAAATGGTTCTACTCTCCACTTTGGGAGAGGACTGAAGAGAAGGGGGATCAGAAATGCTCCTCCTTTATTTGTGCCTCATGTGCTGGACCTCTCCAAAGGTTCTTTGAAAGTGATTGTGAAGCAAATAAGCAGGTGCCAGTCCTACCCTTGTGGGAATGGTGCTTAAAGACATGTTAGAGAAGCACTGAAAGGGCACTGGTTTACTCCCTATTGCATACTGTCACGGTGGGGTCCTATAGGACAGCCGTGATCTCCTTAAGGCCCTCTCTCCGTGCCAATTCAGCCCAAGGGCACCCTCAATTCTCGCCCGCCACGTCTTTGCTGTTTAATATATGTTGGGAGGCTGCCTTACGACTCCCTGGGCACGGATAGCTGGGACCTCTGTCCCCGGGTGTTCCCGGACACCCTGGGGGTCTCCCGGTATGATGGGTACTCCCCAGGTACCCTAGCCTTATGGGCTACGCGTGGCTCCTACCAACCCCTAATACCACGCCCCAAGCCTCGCAGATGTGATAGACGTTGGTGTGTCAACACGCCCGCTTCCCCAGGCTCTCTCCAATATACAGCCCCTCACTGGGACTCTCGTGGAGCCCCCACTGGGCCTTCTCTAAAATAACCCAGCCCGCTATGGGACTCCCTAGCGAGTCTCCGGTCCTTTAGGCCCGCCGCACTGCTACCCTTTCTGGTACGGGCACACTGTGCTGCTATCCCCTTTTCTGGGGACCACCGCAGCACCGCCCTTCTCTTGGGGCACTGTACTGCTAACCCTTTCTGTCTGGGTCCACCAGACAAACAACAAAAGGCAAATACATGGTTTTGACATGGTAAAGAAGAACATCTATAGGGGAAACATTATCTTCTATGTCTGTGGATGCAATACAGTGAATATTTTTAAAAATTCTGAATACAAAACAGTGCTTTTAAGAAAGAGACAAAAATATAAATGAATCCAATACAAATTAACAAGGGGAGAGAAGGAGGAACCTGACTAAATCATTGTACTATGAGGATGTGTGGACAGTTAAAGAGGGAAGAGCTGAATGGTAGTTGTCTTCAACAGCTCTCCCATTTTAAATGTATATTTCTTAAACATTAGATCATGGAAGCTAAACTGGTTAAGAAAAACCAAACAAGTATGCATACCTGTGGTACAGAAACTGGAAGACTTATTAGGTCCCTAGTAGATGTTACACTTAAGATATGATTAACCAGTTAATCATGTCTTAAGTAGTAACCTGGCCACACAGTCATTCAATTGATGACTAGAAAACACAGGGAATAAGCCATAAAGCTATTATACCAAAAGTATGTAATAACTTTGTGGCTGGTTCCCATCCCACCTTACATTGAACATGTGACCAGCACCAGAGTCCCAAAGGGCTCCAGTTCATTCCTGAGACTGGGACCACGCTTTAGCCAAGGGCTCCATGCGCTCCCATGCCTAGAAGCTGTGATCAGCTGAACAGCACTTCTAGCCATGGGAGCACCACTTGCCAGTACACAGGGAGCCTGGGATCAAGTTACTAGGCTCCCCCTTCACCAGCAATATGGCACAATTGGGATCTGATCCCTGATCCCACACTCATGTCTCCTGATCATGTGTGTGTGACCCAGCAGGAGGTGCGATTGTTGGGGTAGTGGATCAGATCCCATCTCACCTTTAATTGAATGTCTGTCAGTGACCTTAGTGTAGTGATTATAGGTTCAATAAACACTGATATACATGAATGGGAAGAACTAATCAACAAGCTAACTGTTGAGCAGTAGGCAATCCTGTGCAAAACTCTGTCTCTAACTAACTACTCCCTAATCAGGACCAACTCCCAACTTCCTCAGTGACTAAATATAATCACTAAATACCTCTCTTTAAAGAGAAATAGAGTCCCTTGTTAATATCTTGAGCTGTAAATGATAGCAGTAGTTTGATGTCATTCCTAGGTGTAACCAGGTCTCCATTCAGTTCACAGTATCAAAAATAAAAATTTTACAATACAGAGTAGTATTTAAATATATGATCTGGCATTAACTTTTGGCATTAATTTGGGGATGTAAGGGAGTAAAATTTTGGTTCTCATGAGAGAAACTGACAGCAAGCAAAATTTCTTTGTAAAAAAAGGGTCCCTGGACTAGACGACCCTCGGGGTCCCTCCTGATCTTTTCACTGGCAAAAAGGTTCCAATCACTCAAAGGGACATGGCATAGTTTGGCACAATAAATGTGAAAATGTAAGCGTTTGTGATATTCCATTAGCAGACATCGTGGTCTATGTCTCTGTTGTTTATCTGATTTCGATATGAAGTGTGCGCATTGTAGCGTTACGTAGTTAGATTGGACACATAGTGATATGTATGTGCAGCAGGACATTAAGATGTGATCCTTGAAACAATCCTGCCCCACCACTCTTAATCACAATAAGCATCATCCAGCCCCATTAAAATACAAAAAGCAAATTACTTTGTGTACAAAGAGCTTATAGAGATTAGTTCTTCTTGGTACATTATTAATTTTGTGTTAGCTGATAGAATTGTAAATAGGAGCAACTGGATATACCAGGGAGGCTAGAGTCCTGAAATTACTTGTCTAATTATTGCTGAATATAGCATTGGCATTTTAATATCTAGACGGTCTTTTGTGGGGGGAATGGCGTGGAATAGATCACAATTAAATTGGTAGATGTTAAATTCAAATTATTTTACAAGGGGCTTGGAATAAATGGGGACCAAACCAGTCAGGTCTTTCTCAGATAATTATAGTAAGTAGCCAGTGGCCTCCTCCTCAGCCATAATTATGGCCAGTTTATAACCTTACCTGTGAGTCAGAGGCAGCACATGGCTGCATTGTTGGGGGTCAGCCCAGAGGGAGCATGGGACTCCCACTTGCTCCACTGAAGAAATAGTATGCTGCTGCCTTTTATCAGGTGCTATCTACTCCTTCATTTGCTGTCCTCCCCACTATACAATGGCTCAAACTGGCTCTTCACCTCTAAAGTCTTTGGCTAGAAGGCAAGGCTCTGCCAGCTTCCCTGCCATCTCCCTCCTGACTTCCCCAGAGAAGTGCAGAGGCCTCTGAGGCTCTGCTTTCCACCTGTGCATGACGCAGGGGAAAAATGTAGAAACCTCAGAGCCCTTAACTCCCTCCCTTTGGTCCCTTCACTGCCATGTGCTGATTTCGCCCGCACAGAACAGATTGTTTCAGTTAGCACATTTAAAGAGGCAGATCACATCAGAGCAACAAAACTATGGAGAGTCTGAATGATCAGAGTTAAGGATTAGATCAGTGATTCTCAACCAGGGTGCCACGGTACCTCAGGGTGCCACCAAATCCTTTGAAGGGTGCTGTGAGGGGTGAGAAGATAAGCACTGACTTGGGCTGTTCCTGGCCTGGCCACACTTGTAGCCTCACTGGCCAGCCCTGCTGTACAGAGGTAAGCAGTGTAATATATAAATTCGTTTTTAAAATAGGGGGCTGCTGAATTCACAAAAGTTATGGAGGGGGCCTCGAGTTCAAAAAGGTTGAGAACCACCTTTGTGCTTTTTGTCTCCCTCTCCCCAGACAGTAAAGGGCAGGAAATCATCCTTCAGTCAAGCACAAATCTTCTCAGGCTCCTGCTCACAATGGCAGGGGTTATCTTAGAGTTTAGTTAGTTTGCTTCCAAAAAGCCAGTGGTTTAGGTAGTGTCCGTCTCCTAAAACCTATCATGCTCCTGTTTGTAAGGAAAGATGCCATGGCACGTGACCCATTGTATTTCCCTGGAAGGTGACCATAGACGTTCACAACTCAAGGTCCCTGGAAGAGACAGTGAAGGCTCCTTTGACCAAATGCAAATCAACAACTATGTGCAGTTGCTTTAGTATGATTATATTTTATGAACTGTTACATAGCATACTAAAAATTAGGCAGTAGTCACTTTGGGCTTAAAGAAAACATGTCTAAGCTTGTCCATGCACTGCCAGGATCTCAATCTGCTTGTGTTTCCACAAAAAAATGTAAACTGTTGCAAGCATCTTGGAAATCCCAATAAATGGCTTTAAAGTTTTGTCATTTCATATACAAGTTATGCCTGTATGTCACTATGTATGTGAAGACTTATGTTCTTACTGTTGCTGTCCTTTTGGGGTCAATGTCTATTTTCATGAAGAATTTGTTCTACTGCTAATGGTCTTTCTTAATCCTGAGAGCCACAGGTGAATGTGTGGAGTTGCCTGAATCTTGTATATGCACAAACAAAAATCCAGTTGACTTGAAAGGAGAGGAAGAGGTGAAAGGAGCAATGTCATGCTATGCATTTGAGATATCTGCAACCAGCTCACTGATAAGGGGTCCTTTCCACAGACAGTAAGGGGAGATGGATCAACAATGTGTTGGGGGGGTGCGGAATTCCTGTAAGGAAATTGTTTTTGGATGGAAGAGAAGGACTGAAACTCAAACTGCCATTGGGACAGGACATTTCTAGAATAATGGAGTTGGTGCCTCTGTTCCTCTGAGCTGACCTGTAATTAAACATCCTGGGTGCATTAACTGAGTGACAAATCTGATCTAAGGCTGAAAATGAAAATGAGCCACCAACCTCAGGTTCCTGGAAATGCCACCCGTTTTAAGTTTCCTGCTGCATTTGGGAAGAGCAGAGAAATCCCGAGCTGAGGTACAACCAGCAGAATCACTCCAAGTAGTCTACAAAGCAGGTTTCAGAACCAGGCTGGCATCTCCTCATTTCTCCTGTTCTTTCATGATATGTATAAATCAGTCGATCCGTTTTTATTTTCAGCCTCTGGTTAGGCAAACTAGATAGCTAATACCCTTCGTTTTTAATGACAGGTCAGCAGCTTCTCCAACAAACTCAGATTTCATGTGGGCAAGCTAGGTTTTAGTTGTCCCAGGTTACCAGGCAGCAGTTTAATTTAATCCAGTCTAGGGCTGCCTGAAATTAGGATTCTGGAGAGTCACTCTGTGTTCCAGATACGAACAAGGGATTGAGGAATCTGTTTGTTAAGGGAAGCCAAGTCACTGGGCTGTTACAAACATTGCAAGATGAGCATTGTTTTATTAGGTTGCCGCAGTGTTGCTTCTGCTTAATCAGGCCATGCATTAATTCATGTTCTATTTGATCATATATATATATACATATACACACACACACGCACTTTTTTACCATCAACTTTACAGGGCTCATGATATATGTGTGCTGGAACACAGGCCGCCCACATCAATTATTCAGTAAGACAGAGAATGTGAGCTTCCATGACTATAAGTACTGCCTCAATGCAAGACATAATCTGATCTCATTTGCCTTCACAGCTCTAATGGGAAATCAGTCTCGTGGGCCCAGAACGAGAAGAGCAGTAGAGGAGCACACCTTTGGCAAAGGCTATCAATCCACATCAACAAAAAGGAGAATCCCAACCAAACTGCAGTGATCAAGCCCTTTTCTAAAAGCACAGATAGTAGCCGACATAGCAGCAGCACCACTATTCCCGAGACCAGTGCCAAAATGCTGTATGACGTCTCAGAAGCAGAGGAGCATTACCCAGCTCAGTACCGGCCACAAACCCCCTCACCTGTCAGTACGGTAAGCCACAGAACTGCCTCCGTTAGCCGAACAGATGACGATGTCCCTACTTTCCAGACGGAGAATACCCAGAGAAGCAGCTCCTCTCAAGGTTCCCTGATGGAGCAGATCAGCAGTGTGGTCACACGCTTCACAGCCAACATCAGCGAGTTAAACTCTATGATGCTTTCCACCACCACACCAGGGGCCATGGTGGCCACTCCTCTCTGTTCTTCATACTTGATTCCAAGGGAAATCCAGCTTCCTACCACAATGACCACATTTGCAGAGATCCAACCACTCCCTGCCATTGAAGTCAATGGTGCATCCCAGTCAGCTAGGAAACCTTCAAATGGCAGCATCAAGGAAGGTACTTCAGAGGCCCCACCACCGGCAAAGCAAGATCTTGAGGAATTGGTAGCTTTAACTCCTCCTTCCCCTTTTAGAGATTCCATTGATTCAGGGAGCGCATCTCCCAGCTCTCCGGTGTCTGAATCAGCTCTCTGTATCCCTTCCTCCCCGAAGTATGACACGCTTATCATCAGAGATTACACTCAAAGTTCTTCTTCGCTGTGAATGTAGTTCAAGACAACCCTGGATCTCAACAGCTATGAGCAGATAGAAAGGGGACGTCCAAGCCTTCAAGATCTCCCGTGCTTACACCGGTACAATGACAAGCGTTGGGTCATCTTGTGAAGAACAGAGTAGGAGAAACAGAATAATTTGAAATGGAAACATCAGACGTATGATTTTAAAGACAACAATGTATTTGTGGCAGATATTCGTGGCCTTAAAAAACATGGGCTTTTAAGAAACACTGCATCTATTTCTGAGGGCTTAAAAGGAGTCTGTTAAATCAGTTACATACCAAGTGCTTTGCTTTAGTATAACAACGAACCATGTGTAAAATATATGAAAAAGGTAGATTGTAAGCAACTGTACAATGTTTTGTTTGTTTACTCTGATTCCATACCCAGAAGTGAACCTTGATCTTTTATCAAGAACAGAAGACCAAACGTTGAATGTACATTTTCTAACAGACTCAAAATCTGGGACCAAAATGCCAGGCTTTCTTTTCTTTTTCTATGAAGATCTCAAGAGGCAGTAATGTATGTTCTGTAACTACCAAACTTTTTGCTGAAGCATATTGTGTACCCGATACACTACGCGTGGATAATAATAAGCGGAGGCTTTGCAGCGAGTGACTGCAATACAGAGGGCTTAACAAGTGACTTCTCAAGAGTACAAATTTGTTTATGTGAAATTCTCTTCTCTAAGTATCAAAAATTCAGTTTGTTAACATTGGATTCACCTTCACAGCAACAAAACTTGAGGAAGATTTCCTGACTATTTCACCATGTTGCCAACTAATAATGAAGTAGCAAAAAAATATTTTCTGGAGTACTGTTTTGTAATTCCCTTATCAGGGCAAGTTGTTGAGGTGAATACTCTCTTTCTAGCAGCATTACTGAGCTATGGCATAACTGCGTTCCCTAATGAAATTCACACATTTTTATGGGCATTCATACAGCAACATTGCCAGTTAAAATATTTATTTGGGCTCCCATGATCTTTGCTTGTAAGGAACAGGTAAAACACTCTAAGGTTTTCCTTTGCTTCTTTAAAAACTAGAATATTAAGAAAGGGGTCTGGATTATGATGAGTGATTCCTATTTCTGAAAGGGAGTGTCATGATCATAATTCATTTACAGAACAAAACCAAACCTATCTGGACGTCTGCTTAGAAGTGGTTTAGCTAATCTTTAACAAGCAATGATTTTAACTTTATTTAGCTGCCAATGGAGTGCAGCTATAAACTGTGACAAAAGAAGACTTTCAAAGCAATACACAGTAAACATGAACACAAAGGAGATGTAATGAGATACAACCAACAGATCTTTCTTTGTTTCTTAGCAGCTCCTAGAAGAAGCAAGAGGATAATTGATTTTTTTCCCTATATTAAAGTAGTACGCTTTAGTGCACTTCATGCTGCCATGGCACTTTTTAATACACGCAGGGAAGGAATTTAAAGTTTGAATAGAAGTAAAAGAATTTTGATCTGTATAGATATATAAACTGTGTGAGTCAATCCCTAAATACGCACTGTATTTACTCCCCCCGTTCATGATGCAGGTATCCTCAGGTGCCAAACTTTTACATTTATTTATTTTTTAAATAAGGATACTATGAAGAGGTGTATGATTTACTGCAATTCAGTTTAGTTGATACGGCCTTATGCGGAAGATAGCCTTAAGGAAGGGAGACTTTGAAACAAGGCAGGTCCATATTCATTTTTTGTAACCCCTGAATGTTATTCTTGTCCAGCTCTATAAATATTTTGCAATCAAAATTGACAGTTGTTTCCATTTCCAGCATAACAAATATGGGCTTGAAAAAAGCTTTTTTTTTTTCATTTCACAAGGAACATTTTTTTTCTGTTTTGAAGCTAGCTCATGATTTTATATTATGCATCCCAATTTTTTATTCAATTACATTTCAAACAAAATCTATTTTATTTAAAAATTATAAGGCTAATTAAATACCACCTTTCAAGGGAGGTGGTGCTCTCCCCTACCTTGGGGGTCTTCAAGAGGAAGCTAGATATGCGCCTAGCTGGGGTCGTCTGACCCCAGTGCTTTTTCCTGCCCAGGGCAGGGGGTCGGACTCGATGACCTACTGAGGTCCCTTCCTACCCTAACTCTATGGATCTATGAATTTGAGTACCACCTTAAAATAACACCCCTTGTTAGCCTGGGACATTCTGTGCAAGACACAGTTGTGCAATAGTAACTCCATCTTTAGTTAGCTATTTGTGTCCTTATGAGATGCGCAATCTAGGAACAGGGCATTTCAATTTGGGAACACAATATAAATTTTCTCATTATGGAGCATAGACCAGAATGAATCTATATGAAATGTTGCTCGTGGAAAATTTACAAGGTACTATATATGTTTTCTTTTACAGAAAACTGCTTTGATTTATGGACAGATCAAGTGAGTGGTTTGCCTGCATTTCTAGAACATTGTCTCCTTTTCAGATAATCCCATATTTCAAAGGGCTGATCCGTAACATTAACAGATCTCCCCTGCCCCTGACTCTGCCTAAACATTTAGGCCTCATTTATGTAGGCTTTTCTTCTGTTGGCAGCACTTATACCAGGATCCCTACTGAAACCTCTGGGATTAATTTCACAAGGAATTGCCCACAGCCCTTAAAATATATTGTTAATTGATCTTCTTTAAGAAATTAGGAGCAAGAAGGGAAGGCTATCAAACCATACTTCAGCATACATAATACATCATCTGCTCTGCATCTCCCAAATCATAATTTAGAAAACTACTTCAATCTAATTGGCCACAGCTTCTGTTCAGAGTTTATTTGTTAATTTTTTATCTCGCCAAGAAATGATTTATCCCTCATTTTAATGGTGGTTAGATACCATGCTATCTTTTGATTGAGCAGGTTCTTTTTGAAATGCTAACCCTATATTAAACACCCTTTTGTTTTTTCTCACTAAGGGCAGAATTCTGCATCTCTTGTACATCCATCAGCAACAGTGGGAGTTCTGAGTGCACAAGGATTGACCCTCTTGAAACTGTACTTCTCTTCTCTCTTTAGATGAGCAGTTATTGCTGGTCAATCTGCAATGAAAAACAGCTTATTATTAACACTAGGCCTAGAATGACTGAACATATTTCAGAAGGGCAAACTGGTCTGTATGGGTATTCCCTTGCAAACTTCATTTGAATATTACAGGAGCAAAGGGAGGTTGCTGGGGATTGAAATAGCAGCAAAAGAGAGGTTTGAAGCACTGGAAGAGTGCAGAGACAGCCTGCTGCGCCTGTAGGAACCTAAGCAAGAGCCAAAAGGAGTTGGTAAGGGAGAAGGGAAAGAAAATGGAGGTGACAATTATTTATATCTACTTCCACACTTATGTACCAGGACGTCTGAAGGATCCCCAAAATAACTTGCACAATTTATTCTTTGGCCCAGCCCTTGATGAATAGAGATGTGACCCATCTCTGGAAGCTGTGCTAATGAAATAAAGTGGTCAGCTCTGGCAATCTAGTTGCATCATATGCAGAAAAAGCTAGAAATAGAAACTTCTGCATGGGAAAATCATCTCTGAAGAATACATGACTTTGGAGATGTGTCCCTTTTACTTCTATCTAAATACTTAGTGGGTGGCTTCCTATGGGTAGCACAGACCAGAGGCCCTGATCTGTGAAGCATTTGTTTATGCCCCATGGAGACTTGTTTGATCTCATGGTGCTGGGGTCTACTCCTGATTTCCAAACTGAATTGAAAGACAGCTTAATTTATTTTCTTGCTTGGGCATAGATGCATGCTGTAATCAGAAAGGGGAGAGAAAGTTGTCTATAGAGAGCGTGAACACACAGACAGGTGATCTGTGAACTAATATCTGAATTCCATTGTGGTTCACTCCATAAAAATATTTGGGAAACTTTAGCTGGGAGAGGAGAAAAAGACAACCGAGACAGAGAACGTAAGTGTGAATGTTTATTCCTGGGAGAAGTGGAGTTGAGTCTTTGTGTTCATACTGCATAGCAATCTCAGACTCTACCTTAGACAGAAAGACAGAGAAAGAAAAAGAGAGAGCTTATCACAGATGCTATCTTCAAACAGAAGGCTCATTTCTGTGCTTGTGTCATGTCAGGTAGTGCGCCAACATTCTTATGTCAGAAGAAGTCAGTGTCGGGACCAGATGCATTAATGGAACACAGAAAGAATTTAGGTGTATTTATCCAGAATCACAATTCTGAACACTGCCCACCCTCACTGGCCACCTAACCTTGGAAAGCCCATAACCTCTGTCTCCTGCTTGACTTAGAAGTTCTCAAGGCATCTGGAATGGTGTCTCTGAACATGTCCAGAACTGCTCCAGTCTTAATAGGGTAGAGTAGCTCAGTATCTAACTTATCAAGATCCAGAACCAAGCATTCCTG
>NW_005842451.1:614453-626153 GCF_000455745.1 Alligator sinensis
GCCCAACACACACTGACAGCATCTGGGTCCCCATGAAAGTAGTGACATACTTCCTTTTAAAATGGTGATGCTGAGTCCAGTGTTGCCATTATATAATGATGTAGTGGGTGGGGCATTTGTCTAGGAAAGGAAATATGTGGGATCAACTCGGTTCCCTCCTCTCCCAGAGGGGATGGAAACCCACATGGTATACAATCATGCCTTACCTACTAGGCAATTTGCTTTTCTGGTTAAATGGGATCACTTTCTACCGTTCTCTTTAGAATTTGGTCTATGGTACAGAGGACAATGCAAAAACTATTTGCTGAAAGACAGAGAGCAAAAACCTGACTTTGCAGCCTACTCATTAAGGCATCCATGTGGGATTGGGCTGACCTGGGTTCCAGCCCTTGTTCTCAGAACTGGTCCTGTATTTTTCCAGTGACTGTTTAATGGAAAACTGGACCTAAGGTCTCCCTCCTCCAAGATGAATCCCTAACCACTGCACTATGGAGTCACCTGCTTTTTCTGCTTTCTCTTTGCCTGAAAGAATATTGATTATTTTATTTTATTTGGCTCAACAGGAACCTCCTCATGCCTCCCAACAAAATAACCTGTTGCCTTCTCTTCTGGGTTTAATCCTTTTAAGAAGAAGCTAGTAGACTTAAAGAGGGAATTTAGATGAAGGTACCTGTTTGCAAGCCTCCCTTTGTGCATAGCATTTCCCTTTTGGCTAGCACCAGCCTGCTAACTTTAGCAGCTCTGGCACAGTGTGATGGCTGTTTTGGATACTATTCTAAGATACCTAATCTTCCCCATTCATTTGTAATGGTATTCTAGGCATTGAACACAGGTTCTAAAAGTATATGTACATGGCACAAGTCAATACCACAGAGAGGTACCCAAGCTCAAACTGAGCAAGCTAGCTCAGGCACTGGAAGCAGTGTAGCTGTGTTAGCGTAGTGCCCTGCTCAGGTTAATCAGTTACAGCCTAAGAAATAGGTTTTGTTAGGGCCTTGTTGTATGGCACAATTAGCACATGTTTTAGCTGAGATCATAGTATTACTATGCCATGTTTAAATTTAGAACATGTTCTGAGCAGTCACGTGGTAGAGGTTTACTATGATCTCAGATGACTCTGGACAGGCAGGAGCCAGCTGTGTCCCGGCACCAGGCACTGCAGCTTCCATATCCACCTGTGAGGATGTGCAACCCCCATGACCTTAAGCCCACTGCCCACCCCCCCACCCCCCATGTGCCCAGCACTACCCAGCCTGGGGGTGCCTGCCTTTGGCATGGTGGGCCAAGCCAGACCTCTGTCACTGGTGATAGGTGGAAGGAGGCCTAGGGAGCCAAGCCTGGGAAAGGGTGTCACTCCTACTGCTGGATCCATCAGCTGAGCCAGGTCTCTGCCGCTGGCAGGGAGATATGCCAGGGCTGGGTCCAAACTCTGGTGCACTGTCAGAGCTGGGACTGACAATCAGCAAGCTCTCTTTGTAATATCTCCATGGAGCAAGCTGACAATAGCAGAACACATTACCTTATACAGTCTGGAGATACTCCACCCACGAAAAGTCATACCTTTGCTATGGTACGATCACACTTAGCACACGTTTTACTGCTTGAACACGTGAAAGATTGTTTTTTAAGTGCAGCTAACACATCCTAAATGTAACATGCAACATGGCCCCTCATCTGGGCAGTCTATTATGCTTTTACCGCTTTACTGCTGCCAGAACCCATGCTAACTTGTTTGTAACTAACTTCATACCAGGTAGGTATCTCCTAACTTTTAGATACCTAAGGCCTTTATCAAATCTGGCCCTCGATCCACTAAGGCCAATGGAGTCATTCCTGACTTGCGTTAGTGCAAATGAGGTACAGGCTTGACTGTGATCAATGAAATCTAGATGTTTATTATTTGCTTCAGCAGGGAATGTTAGAAGGCAAAAGTGACTTAAGATTTCTTTGGTCCAAACCGCAGAAGTATTTTAATAGGTTAATCCTTAAGAGAATTTAAAATGTTTGGTGGCCAGCACCTTCCTACTGATTTGCTTCAATCATTACTGCTCTAGCAGGTATGATGGTTGCAAAATAAAACTGTGATTGAAAATGTTGAGGGATGTTAGAATAAGCAGTCCACAAATGAAAAACAGGTCATGGATCCACTGCAGTTTCTTACTTCTTGGAGGCAAAGTGCTCCCAATGAGCAAAAAGGAGAGGGAAAATAACACATTCACATGCTTCCCTCCCAATGTGTACTGCACATACAGAGGCTTTGGCTGAATTATCTGAGTTCATTTCTTTTGCTACAGCTTATTATTACACCCAAGCTGTTAAAATCTCTGTGGTTGCCACTTCCAATTTTATACTGTGAAAAGAAAAAAAAAAAAACAAAACAGATCAGTGAAACATAAAGGTAAGTAAAGAATCAATCTCAGTGATGAACTGGTATTTTGGGTTTTGTCTTGTCTGAGCAATGACAGTGCTAATACAAAATAATACATTGCTGAGTCACTCTGATCTGCCAAATGCAAACAAATATACTATGTATATTATATGTACTAATAGGATTCAATGGCAGCTGCTGGTGGTATTTGTAATTAGAAATCTATATAGAATATAGATGTTTTAGAGAGATGGTGCCAATTCTAAAAGATTTGTGTGGGCTACAAGTGCTTGTAATTATTATTTTTTTATTTGCTAATAACTTATTATGAAAATCTGGATTTAAACATTCTGTGAGCATTTGTTCTTTTCTAAGTTGTTGCTGCTTATACTATTAAACAATAGAGAATGTAAAGTTATTTTGATGTGAACTGAAAATGATTTTTCATAAAATTTAACATTTTTATCAGCTTTGGTTCTGCTTTCTACTTGTATAAATGTAATTTATTTTAGAATTTAAAAATACATTTGCTTGTTTCTTGGTTGTCTACATCATGTTATAGTTGGTGTTTATGTACAGTCAGGTACTTTTTGAACAGTATTAAAAAATCCTGTGATATGACTTAAACTTTGTTTTTTTATACGATAGTTTAAACCATGCTTTTAACATTTTTTTCCCCAAATGAACCCGCATAAAAATATTCTGAATTCTTGTGATATGCAAAAGGTAAATCATATATACATATATATGTGCAGACACACAAAGAAATACTCATAATTCTCAAGGGTAATATGATTTTTTCCACTTTTACAATTATCATATTTGGCCCTGGTTTAAAGATTCACTTATAGATTTTAATTCCAGATGGGAATATTGTCATAATTCAATCTAGAATAATATAGGTCAATGCTTTTCACGTAGCAGTTTCCCCAGTTCACCAATATTCTGAAAGCCAGACCATATCATTCAGTCTTGTTATAAAGATTTCTTATCCTTCACAACTCTAATCCTTTGGTAATTTTTCCACTGGTCATTTATCCTCACTGCTAATGAAAACTGTGCCTGTCTTTATCCTGACTGATCTGGCTTCAGCTTCCAGCAAATGGAAGTTGTTACATTGGGCTCCCATACACATGCATGGAGCCTGCTCCAATACACTGGAAAGCCAGATTCATATAGTCTGCTGGAGCACAAAAACTGTCTCACTCTAGCAGGTTTCCATGCCATGTATATCAGTGTCATCGCACTTCTCTGCACTGAAAAAATGGCAGTGGGGCACGTTGAAATAAGACATATTCAATGAGCATTAGTTCAAAGCTCTCCACCACTATTTTTTCAGCATGGGGACACTGATAGGCTTGACACGTAGGTTTTAATTGGCATGGCTTACTAACTAAGGCACCCATGCCACGTCCCGCAGCACATATAAAAATGTCCCTCTTTGTCTGCTAAACTAAACACCGTTGGAAGTCCCCTCTGACTTACATGAGTACAGTTGAAAATAACTTCACCAAACACAACAGAATAAAACAATACAAGCCCTGATCCTCAGATCAAAGCCTACGATGGACTAGAATGCGGTTTGTTACTTTCAAATTAATAGGAAGTCCAATTTCACTAAAGTCCTTTCATTTCCATAAAGTTTGGTAGAAAGTTTGGTTTGCCATTTAAGAATTAAGGCAATTTTCAAAGGCATAAGGGACCGCTAAGGGCACAGCTCTGACTGAATGACCCAACTACCCTTTCTGACTTAAAAAATATCAAAAATGCAAATCTCAAATCAAACAATTCCATTACAAAGAATAACTGATCCCACAAAGATGCACTCTTCCACTGAAGATTGTTTTAAAGAGGAAGAAGAAAATTAAACCTTGTCAGTATAAGCATATTACTTTTTGCAGTCAAGGTTATGAAAGTGTTGTTATGCCATTTTTTTTCATTGGATTATATTATTTTTTGGATAATGTCTTCTTTAAAAAACTGAATCCTTGGAACCCTGGCTTATGGTCGGCTGTGCTAGCTGGAGAAAAGCAAACTGCCCTCAGCACCTATCTCAAATCTCTGCTATTAGCCATTTCTTTTTTACATTACTTCCAATGATGACGTCCACTAGTGAAACTGGTAAATGACATTACTAGCTTTAATCCTAGAACTACTGAAATCATAATAACAGAGTTCATAATGTAGGCAAAACACATATACTGAAGCCCTTGGAAATACTGGGACAGGCAGAGGCCGCCTCATTTGTGTAGGAGCAAAAATACTGACCAGAAAAGCAATCTGTTTCATGAAAAAATGTGGGGGCTTTTCTCTTTCTCTCTCACTCTCCCTCTCATATTTTGATAAGAAATGCCATGAGAAATAGATCTGAGAACCCTACCTATCAGAACTAATGTGTTGCTACAAAAGGTTCACATTTTGGCAAATCAGCATGTTTCAATGGGAAAAAATGGTTTCTAATTGGAATTTCCCAACTAAGTCTAACCTCCTAATTCCATCTATCAGGAACAAGTAAAGGGAAAGTGAGCTACAAGACGCTTCACAGATTGGTTGGAAAAGGCAAAAGACAATAAATTCAGAGCTCCTCCACCTTCCCTAAATGCTCCAGCTGATATACAGATGCAATGCTCGGTACTTCCAACTCAGAACAAGCAGGTCCCTAAAAGGGAGGCTGCAGTTCTCCCAATCTGATGCAGGGCAGCCCAGCAACCTGTTTCCTACTGTTAGGGGCTTGTGACAAAACTGCAATAGACAACATTAAGTGTGGGCCATGGAGAAAGAATTAGGCTATGTTCCTTCCAAATATAGAAAGACCTCAGCGATCTGCTTACATTAACCCAAGGAAACTGAATTGTGAAGTCCAACAGTTTATTCAATTTTCTAGCTGGTATCTCATGGTCACATTTCTTTCCAGCCTGGGGTAATTGCCTAGGTAGTCATGCCTACCTTGGGTCTTTGGGTGATGAGCTCTGCCCCAGCTAATTAACTGTCTAGCTTCTTGATTGGCTAATAGGAACACTGCCTGTCTATTTAGCCCCAGCTGCACCAGACTCTTAGGGTAACTAACAGTTTTGACTTTGTTCTTCTTTAGCAAGCCTCCTGGTACCTGTGCTCTCTGGTGTTCCTGTTTCCCTGCCTCAGTTGGGCTCTGTTCTTCAAGTTTGACCTGTGGCTTATCCCTTGTACTTGGTAACTTGGCATCTGATTCCTGTGGTCTGAGCTCTGCCCCTGAATTTCCCTCCTGAACTGGTCATTTGGATCCTGAACTCTGACTCAAGCCCTGGTCCCTGCCTTCTCTCAGTTGCCTAACCATTAGCCAACACTGCCTGGGCCCCAGTCCCTAACATGTGTCCAGTAGCTCAGATCAAATCAATAGGTCAACGTTGATTCAAATACCTCACTCCCATAATTCAGAGGCTTGGGGATTGCCACTGTAATCTTTAAATAACACTGAAAGGAAAAAAAAAATTCACCAGTAAATGCTTCTAATACATTCCAAGCTTCTGCTAATGTGGCTGGTCTCGGAAGAGAGCTGAGGACTTTAGGTGAGGCTCGAGCTATAGATAACAAGAGAATGTGCACTCAAGGAAAAGTTGGCACCATAGGCCCTGAAAGGATCTGTGCCTGAGTGTCAGTAAGATAGACAGTATAACTCAAGCTTCCTATCCCTCACCACAACCCTGTCCTCCTATCAGCATTGGGTTTGACTTAAAGGCACTGTATTTAGAGATAAAAGGATAGCTATAGCTGTTTTGTGCACCTGAGGCTACCAGCAAGGCTGAAAATAGGATTTACTCTAATCCAGCAGCAGAATTGAACTCCAGGAATCCTTCAGGTAAGTGTTGCTGGTGCTGTTGCTTTGGAATCCCCTGCACTTGCTCATGACAGATCTTTCTGTTGTAGACGGGAAGTAAATTTCACCAAGTAGTAGTAAAAAGCTACAGTATGAGATAAATCAAGGGTTAAAGGGCTTCAACAGCATAGGACAAAAGAAAAGCAGGGTGTTTACAATATGGAGAAAGATCAACTGAGCTGATGGGAGGCTGTGTTAGATGGCAGGAATATATTGAGGTTATGGGGGAGAAGTGAGAGGAAGCAGGTGCCCAGTACAAAGAGGGTATAAGGAGGGAAATAGAGGAAGATAAGGTTGGGATACTAGGCTGAAAATATCCACTTTCCCATGCATAAAGTGGGATAACAGCACTTTGTACCTGAAGGTGCTGGGAGGATAAAATCCAGGCTGTTTTGTGAAGTGCTCAGGAACTAGAGCCTATCTAGGGTGCAGACAGAAATGCAGCTGCCCGCTGAGACTGCTTTGCAGGAAGTGTTCGGAGTTACAGCGATCCCCCGGACCAAACAGAAGTTCACTGTTGGTTCCAGGGTGGAAGGAAAATCTAGCTGCTGGTTGCAAGCCTGAGGTTGGTTTCCCCTACCAGTGGCCCCTGCTCTCTCCCAGTCTGTCCCTGTTTCAGAATGGGAGGGGGAAAGGGAGCAGAGGGAATTCATTCTAGGGGTTTCCCAGCTGGCTCTAGAGGTTGAAGTGGATGTATTGGAGCCCCTCCCCGTTTGGACAGGGGCTCCAATACACCTGCCCCAACCTCCAGCAGGGGCTGAAAGAACCCCAGACTGAACTTCCTCTGCTCTCTTTCCCCCTCCCCTCTGAAAACAGCAACAGGCTGGGAGGCAGCGCAGACACAAGTTGCAAAAGATGCTCTGTTTTGAAACATCATCATCTGAACCCTCATCAAATGAGGGTTCAGATTTTCACCTGATTGGCCATTTTTGAAGTAGCCTGCAGCCATGAACTAGTGTTTGGTCATGGCTATAGACCATTTTCTGTAGCCAGATCAGATGGAAATTGTGACTTTTGTCTGTGCCCTTAACGCCTGTTTAGAAAAGGCTCCAAATACACTCTCAGCAAGTTAAGGCAGAAAGACATGTCTACACAGGAGTCATTAAAGAGACTGAAAGAGATGACAGTTCACATAATGCCAGCCTGAAAGTGGATCTTTCTGCTTTAAAGGATTTAGAGAACTTGGGGAGACAGAGAAGGAAAAGAGAAAAAGAGGGACAATGCTGAAAACTCAGAACTGCATTAAGAAGAGGTGATGGTGCAGAGCTGGAGATATTGCCTTAAAGGTAGGACTGGAATGAGGAAAGGTAGCAGAGACACCTGCAAAGATCTGGAGGCCTTTATGAAGAGGGAACAGGTAACAACACTGAAGCAGAATGCAGATGGAGGAGCACTCAACGGTAAAATTAACTACCCTAGGGTGACCTGTTCCCTTACCCACCATGTTGAAACAGATGAGAAGTCTGTCGAGGTTATGTTCTACGTGTGGTGATCACAGCTCCTTCAAAAGAACTCACGTTACTTTTTATGATTGTCCTATTTTCATAAATTGGTTAAAAAGGTATGGGATAATTGCACAATTATTGTGTAACACTCTGACAGAAACTTAGTACAGTAAAGTAAAGCTGAAGATGAAAGACTTGCTGCCTTCTTTTTCTAGAAGAAAAGTCTGACACGTTTGGTCTAGGACAGCTGGCAAGATATTTGAGTGGTGGCAAATGCCCCTCTTATTAATTAATTAATTAATTTGTATGCAATTTATATGAGCTCCCCTACAAAGGCTCAAGGCAGCTTACAGTAAGAGAAAAATAAAAACTTATATGTGAGTGCCATGTATTGAAAAGCTTTACAGCCAAGTGGCAGGCTCTGCTGTTCTCTGTCTTAAAAGTCCAACAGACCACCTTGGCTTGTGCCACTGGCAAATCATTCCTGTCGCTTTCAAAGCAGCATTGCAAGTGCGGGTCTTAGGAGTTATTATTTCATTTTGACACAAAATGCCATGTATCATGGTTGTATTCAACTGGCAAAGAGCTGCTGCTCATTTAGAAACACAATGACGACACAGCTGGGGGCACATTTCTCACAGGAGGGCCACTCTCTCTCTAATCTCTCAGTCCTGATCCTCAAGGGAAACTTACACAACACTTCCCAGAGACGAGCCTATGAGCTCCATTTCATCAACCTCCTGGATACTAGAGATCATGGACTAAACACAGACATGGGATTTTTGACATGTTATAATCTGCCTGACAACTGACTCCCCAGCCCAGCCCAGCCCCTGGCTTCTTTACTTTTCATTCCATCCAGGAAGAGCACACACCAACTGCTGAAACTTCCTTACCCTGACGAAGGGTTTTTGAACCCGAAAGCTTGCTTAGTAACTATTCTCCAACCATTTTAGTTGGTCTAATAAAAGATATCAAATTCACCCAAGAAACCTTGTCAGGCTATAAATGCACACTTAGCATTAATGTATTAAAATTTGCTAGTCATTTGTAAGCAGTCTCCACAGCACCAGAATTCAACGTTACTACATGAGAGTCCGTTATAATACTAATAGAAATCAATGGAGTTACATTATATAGGAACCCAGTTTCTTTACTTAAACGTAAATGACAGCTTTAATGTAGGCCAAATGATACATACCTACTTGACCGAAAGGAAAACTAGCTCCATTTGTACTAAGAGGTGTTGAACTCCAGACCAAAGATCAAACACAAAGGGCTGGGCAGAAAATTGAAACTATGCTGTGAAGGGTTGCATGAGCAGGTAATAAACATTTAGGTATTTGCTGATGCCAGTTCATGAGGTAGTGTTTCCAAATCCTCCATTATCCTTTTGCTAGTCTGAGCAGACATGATGAAGCAACAAATCAGCAAAGTAGTGCTAGACAGAAGTATCTGATTATCTGATAATGAATCAGTGAAAGTTGTCTTAAAAACAGATTGGATAGGCACAGTAACATAGGACTGGAAGGGGTTCCTGGGCCATCAAGTCCAATCCCTTGGGCAATCCAACCAGTATCTCACCAGATCTTTAATACGAAGTTCAGTGAGTGGAGCAAAACTAAATATCAGGTATATTTTATTGAGAAATCCAAAAGAGAGGCTCATTTTACATTTAATCTTAGTTTAAGTTGGTATATTTCTGCTGAAATCGGGGGTCAAGGGTGCTGTTCTGGGATTATACATGCATAACAGACTGCAGTTTGACACAGCGTTCAGATGAACAGAGGCAGGGGACCCAGAGGCAGACCTTTGCAGAAAACAAACAGAGGCGGTGTTGCTGAGTTTCGCATAGGGCTTACTGTTTTCTTAGTTGGAATGTGGGTTTTCAGCTTCTCTGATTATTTTCAGAGTTTACTTTTGTCCACTTGTTATGCCTGGACTCTTCCTTGAAGAGTTATCTTTTTAAAACAGGTTCATTTGAATTGCAGTTAAGTAAATTTCAGCAAAAATTGGTCATTTAGTGAAATAACAAAAGACAAAAGGTCATTAGAGGTTTTTAAAACAATCTACTGTTTGTGCTCACCACTTCCTTACCCTTTATAACTACAAAAATAAACCAGAGCAAACAAGCAAAAATGCCTATTGCACTAATACTATTGGAATTCAAGAGTCAGAAAAAGCATGAGCTAAAAGTGATAAAACTGAAGTGGTCTGGGACTGTAGGAACTGAAAGTGAATTCTATTGAAAGCCCTTAATGAAAGCTTGGTCACATTTTAATCAACGCTTCTGATTATTGCTGTTTTATTGGTTATTTTATGCTCAGAATAGATGATCCAACCCATATTCCAATGAAGCCAATAGAAGTTTGGACATTGAACTGATAAGCATGAATGAGCCTTAATGAGTTAGCATGGAATTGTTACTGTTTATTGTAGCTGTGTGTCTGCATCAGTAAGTAGAAGGACAGACAAGGTTCTTTGGGTAAATCTGATATCTTTTATTAAACCAACTCAAATAGTTGGCAAATGGCAAAATTCAATATCTTCCATGTTACAGGGGTATAGGCTGTAGCTGTGTTGGTTTAAGGACATAGGTAGGTAGAACCTTTTTGTTAAAGGTAAATTTGTCTAGAGACAGGAGGTCCAGAATCTAGAGCACAATGTTTTTTGCCAGCAATTCTCTCTTGCACTTGCATAAAAGTTGAAGTAATGTTGGTACCGTGCATTTCAAAACAATCCTTTCACCATTTCATTGTGTTCATTAGGGATGCTTTTTCAACACAGACTTTCAATGTGCATTTTAATTTAGAGTGAAATCACTACATTGAAAATTATATTTGCCTGATGGGTATTTCAAATGTCACATAACTATTATGTTCCTAGAGGAGAAACAGGTAGTCAAATCTTTGTCCCATTCTGCAGGTAGTTAATGCTTACACAATAACACAAGTTGATAAATACTGTTAGGTCTTCTCAGGAATCTGCTTGGATTTCCTTGTTCTGTTAAAGGCAAAGCTGAATTGTCACAGTACTGTAAAGCAAAAAGGTACGTGTCATTCCTTTTGCTTCTTTCTGTCTCCTCGTCAGCCAAGTGCTTCTCCTGTAATGATTTGGACTAGCTCCCAGCTCTTTAGCTGCCATACACTCAACTTGTTTCCTTTGCAGAAATGTTCATCAGAATCCACTTAGACTCACCCCCTTGGATGCAGTGGGGATGGGAAACCTTTCATGAAACCATACCCTCCAGTTTACCTGAAGATAAGTAGAGATGAATTAAATGTGTGACCGTCTATGGAACAGCAAGTGAACAGGTCCGTCTTATAAAGGTAACTTAGTTCAAAGCAAATCTGAGAGGAGGCCACATGAGCTTCGCACCTACTCCTTCACTTCAACAAACCTCAGAGACTTGTACTAACTGCTGTAGCCGTCCTTGCTGTGTAGGTGCAGAGAAGCTCATGAAGATTTCTCTTCCTGAAGTTTCACAAAGAGGAAATTGTTTGAAATGATTGAAGCATTAATTGTTCCTTGTATTAGTTTGGCTACTTCTTCATCATGCAACACACGCTGTTCGTCCTTTGCAAGCGAAGAAGACCACATCCACTGGGATGGGGAGAAGGGGGAGAGAGAGAGAAAAAGGAAGTGGGAAGGAGAAAAGAGAAAGGGAGAAAGAAGAAAGAGGAGGGGGGTGGAGGGTCGCATGGGTATGCAGGTGATTTATAAGCCCAGTCTTTGACTTGAACAATCTGCTGCAGCAGGGGCAGGAGAGCGATGAGGACTGGACATGAGAGGTCCTCATTTTCCTGGCTACATGCTTCCTCACTGCCTCTGCCATGCGCCGCTGCATGAAGGCCAGTGCTCTGCTCTGGACCGATGGACTCCAGAACGGACAGTAACGAGCTATTTGTTCCTACAACTCCAGCTCAATGCTGAAAAACTTTAGGGACATCTTTAGGATGTCTTTGTACCACTTCTTTGATGCACCGTGAAAGCATCCTCCATTTGACAGTTCACCATAGAAGATTTTCTACGGC
>NW_005842451.1:626183-631716 GCF_000455745.1 Alligator sinensis
ATTCCTGAAAGGTGACCACCCTTCAAGAATGCAATACATAGTGGGACCTGTTAGGACAGAGAAACCACCACAACTTCTGGAAAGAGGCTAATGCCAACAAACCATCTGGTCATAAAATGGGAGGATTGTCCCTGAAAGAGCTCTCAGAGAAAAATCTGAAATATGTTGATGAAAATCCTCAATATTTTAGTTCTGAAATGGTACTGTGATGCCTCAAGAGAGTTGTACCTGGGGTGCCTGACTTTCCCAGCCCGGGTCCCTAGTTAAGACTACAAATAATGCACCACAGTCTCCTCAGTTTGTGAAGGGAACAACACATTCATGGCAGTCACATAACTGTGGTACATCCTGGGAGCTCAGTAGACAGAGGAGAATGGGAGCAGGAGGTGTCCAAATAATCACTTAACAATTTTCCAGGACAGTATTTCAGAGTCAAAGTCTTTCTGTTTTCAGGCTTTTGGCTTTCCAAGGGAAAATACATTTTTTCCACAAAACTAAAAACATTTTTTGACATTTTATTTAATCAAAAATGTGGTTTTCTTTTGAAAAACAATTTTGACAGAAAATTTGTAACCAGCCACTGCAATTACTATGCACCGGGAGGAAGCCTGGCCTGGAGACAACAGACACCGTGACTTAAGCAACTTCCTGTATAAATATATTCAGACCCAAACCTCCAGGCTTTTTTGTCTCAGGCACTCAGGTTGCTTGGAGCTGCTATATATACATCATGTTCTTGTTCCTATGTACCAGTGACAGGCACCCTTTTTGCACAAACTCACATACACAGATTTAAATAAATATTCTAAAAGCTGCAATAAAAGTAAAAGCAAACTTCCCCCCTGTCTTCCTTTCAATTTTTTTAGTCAGCTTCACACACAGTACAAATGTAATTAGACCTGTAGAAAAATGTTACTGCAGAGAATACAGAAAGGAAATGAAATACAATGGGCCTCCCACAGGAGGAAAGATTAAGGAGTAAAAGTGCAATGCACATCTCACGGGCAGCTCCTCTGTATTGCTCACAACAATCTTTATGAGATCTTGAAAATCGAAAGGGACAATGTTTATGGGCCGAGTAGAGAGAGTAGTGGGAATATGAGAGACAATGGAGAGAGGAGCTAAAAGCGCCAGCAAGTTCCTCTGAGTGTGTGTGCGCACACATGTGTGTAGATGGCAGATGAGGCTATTAATAAGGATTTGAAGACAGAAAACACGGGGAGGGAGGGATTCAGACAAAATGGCACCCAAATCCAAAAGGCCCTTCCCTATAGAAGGAACACTCAAGTATTGAGTAACAAGTGGGGGTTGCCAGGCCCCTATCCTGTCTATATTGCTATCTGAAAAGGGAAACCTTTGCCTTTGCATGGGGAGCTCTGGGCCAACATAAGGCTAGGATATGGAAGAAGTTGAGAATCATATTTGTCACTGAATTAATGCCTAATCCTGCTTTTGTAAAAGTCAGGGAAAGAACCCCCCCCCGGTTCAGGAACAGACTGTTAGGACACTTGTATCCGTGACACCATTCACATGTACACATAATAATGCAATGTCAAATAAAGCAATGTCACTTTGTGTGGATTCATCATATCACAGTGTACACATGCAAGGCTTTTGGTGGTTTTAAATGACTTTGCATCATGGCAAACTAAAGTACATCTGGGTGTAGTTTAGTTTGCAATGTTGCAAATTGCAATGATGCAGCTCACATCCCCCCGGCCACCCTAGCCATGGGAGAGGTGGGCAGGCTCCACAGAAAAAAAAAGATCAGGCTCCTTGCTACATCTGTAAGGGAGGCACAAGTTGTTTCCAAGGGTCTGATCATGAAAATTAAAGTCAAAGGGAGTTTTTTTCATGTGTTTAATTGCAGACAGGACAGGCCCTAAAGATCACTTCAGTTATATAGGCAAATAGACACTCACTATGGATCAGGTTAATGGTTTGCTGCTTTAGCATCAGTTACATTGCATACACTGCAACATCCCAAAAGGCCAAGGCAGCAATTGCATCAATCCTAGTCAGCAAAGCACTTGCACATGAGCTTAACTTTATTGTGTTTATTTTTTTTTTATTTGTCTGAATATGGTTCAAATATGATTTAGCAGCAGGGGTGGGGAGAGGGAGAACTACACCTTCTGTTGTGTGCTGTGGACAACATGGGCTGGGGAACCAGGATTTGTGAATTATAATTAAAGCCTTGCAACCCACCTTCCAGCTTGGTGCTCAGAGGTGTTATCCCACAGGGAAGAACTTGTAACAGGGAGCCTTCTACTTTTGTTACTAGGAAGGGGGAGCATTGCTGTGGCAGACTGTAGAAAGCTTGAAAACAGGGCTACAGGCTGCTGATGCAACCTGGGTGAGGGGGGTGGGCTGGGGAGGTGGAGAGCTGAGTGATGACTGGAAGGGCATCAGACTTGGGTGTATATAAATATGTCCAAGCTCTGGACTTGGAGGGGGCAGTCTGACCCTGGCTGCCACAGGGTAAGGAGTGCTGAATGAAACTGGCTGCAGAAAGAAGCGTGGCAGGCTGAGTGAGGTACCAGGGGGTTGGGGAAACAATCCAGCCTGGGGGAGGAGGACTAGAGCAAGCAGAGGCCCCAGGATGGGGCTTATATTTGAGTTGGAACCATTTGGGTTGGTGGTTTATGTTCAAGTTTGACTGGAAGTTCAGGTTGTGGCTACGGGGAAGTTTGAAGGCCATGTAACAGGGTGCCTGGGCTGCTTTGCCTGTCGAGACTTATTCTGGGAAGGGACATGAAGTGCCAAGGTCTAAGGCAGTGGAGCTGGGCTCAGGGCTCAGCTAGAGGAAAAAAAGGCATGAAGGCTGAAGCCCTAGTGAGTGCTTCAAGGCTGGGAGGATTGCTTTAAAGGGGAAGCACCCCTAGAGAAGCACAGAGGCCCAAGGACTGTGTTTGGGGTAGAGACGCCCAAGGGGGGAGTCAAAATGGGGGGAGATCTAGAGAAGCTATTCCCAGCCTCCAGGGACTGCCTTGCCAGTATATTATCAATAACATCAAAGGTGGACACAGCAGGGGAGAGACTGGAGTGGAGGGGTGCCACAGATTGTGGGAGGTGGGTCTAACCTGAGTGGGGCATCAGGCACCGGGGGCAGACCCACAAGTAGCTACAGAACTGCAGAAAATGAGGTTGCTCTATGACTCCCAGTGCCATCCACAGTGACAGTGACAGTGACTCTAGCAGTGGCTCCATAATGTAACTAGGGGTGGACCAGCAATGCACAAGGCCCAGGTGCTGATATAAAGGGGACACCAAAATGGCAGCCTCTGAGAAGCCTGGGCAGTGGCAGTAGCAATTGCTGGGACCTTTGAATCTCTAATAGTCTTCTTCTCATGTCTCTACACCACATTTGACCATTTTGTTACACCTGCTTGTGCTCGTTTATTGTACTTTGCAATTGTACACGTGCCTTTGAGCAGTGGGCATTACAGCAAGTATTTCATAGTCTGAGACTCTGTGCCACCTTCACAGGTGGTTGAACCAATGTTAGAGCTGGGGAACAGTAAGACTCTTCCTAACTTGGTACTATCTACCGTTCATCCCCCACTCCTCTCCAGCTCTCAGCATCTCCCTAGCCAAGCCCTGCTCTGTGGCATCCATGCCCAGGGTGGCAAATTTGCTATTTACACCTCTGCAATGATTAGCTGGGCAAATAAACCTGGAGTCACACTGTTTCCAGTTTACAAACTTGAACCTCAAGTCAAGAGCATAAGGGATAAGTACAGATGATCAAAAAGCCCCTGGCAGAAGTGCTCTATCACACTTTACTTAAAGTGCTGTAACCTGGGTACACCCAAGTACTGTGTTCCCCTCTCCAGTTAGAAGGGACGGGTGGCAGGCTGGACTATTGTGAGAGGGATCTGCAATATGCAGGCCAGATCCCTCTACTCCCTATAGAGTCAGGCCAGGACAAGAGATACATAACTATATACAGATTTATTAATATATACAAAAATTAAGAGAATTACTATTAACACACACATATAAATACACAAATAGGTAATTATCATATAATAGTCTATCCTACAAATAAAGGCTGAAAGATTACATGCCTCCAGGCAGCCCCAAGCAACATGTTGATAGACAGTTGGCCTAAAATAGACAACCAACAATTAAGCACAGGTGAGCACGTATAAATACAATTAAACAATAGTCAAAACACAAATATACACAGGTAAGTATAGGTAAGTATATATAATCATTAGGGAAAGGGTCCCAGCAGTGTCCCTTAAGAAGCTTATACGTAACACTCTATTACATGATTAATAAGCAAAGTTAAAATGTCTACAAAATATAAGGCGCAGTGTTACAGACTAGGAGGCACTCTCCTACAAAATGTAAGTCACCTCAACAACCGTTTAGCTCACGCTTTCCTGAGGATAAACTGCCTCAGCTGGGATAGCTCCCCCTTCCCTGTGGCAATACCTTCCCCAACAGCTCAAGTCTCCAGGGCCGGGATGGGTGGTCCTCGTCCCCTTGGCCAAGTTGTTCCTCTTGGGTGGGGGGATCCCAGGCCACTGGCTCCCCTTGGGCTGCCGCCTGCAGTTGGCCCTATGCACTGTCACATGCACTGAAGGCTCTGCCTTCTGCTGGGGATTGGAGGCCTGGGCTGCCTTGTGTGGCACCAAGGCGCAATCCACTCCTGGACCCTCCATGCAGTGTCACCTGCATCAAGGCCCTGGCCTCGTGCCAGTGGCTGCAGACCTGAACCCCCTTAAGTGGTTCCCAGGGTCTAGCTCCATGCAGCACCACCTGCACCAAGTTCCCTGGCCACTTGCCAGGGATCACAGACCTGAGCTGCCTCAAGCTGCTCCCAGGGTCTCCAGCTTTGGGCACTGCTGCATGCACCAAGGTCCCAGCTGCACACCAGGGTGGTTGCACACCCGAGCCACCTCATGCAGCTTCTGTGGGCTCTGTGCACCGCTGCATGCACCAGGGTCCTAGCCACTCACTGGGGGATCACAGACCTGAGCTGCCTTGAACGGCTCCCAGGATCTGTGCTCTGTGCACTGAGCCATGCACCAACAACGTGTTCCCTGCGGTGGAGCTGGGGATGCAGCCACTCACCACTCCCACGCACAAAGAAACATCTTTGGGCTCTTCAGGACACTGGTTCTGCCCGCTGGCCAGCTCACACCAACCTCTTCTTTGTCCATCCTTTTCTCCGTCCCTCAATGCATCTGCCTGGCTGTATTGGTCAGTCTGCCACAGTGCTATAAATTAGAGCTGGAATGAACCAAACAGACATTTGATATTTGGTGGGGTGGGCTTGGGGCCTGCCTGCACTGGCCAAGGCCAGCAAGCAGGGGGCACTCTCAAACACCTCCTAGGAGGCTACTGGAGCCAACCCTGACTGCCTTCCCCTCCCCCAGTTGGTGACTATCAGCAACAGCTGGGGGGGAGGTAGGAAGAGAGCCCCCTACCATAAGCCCTATCCCCCACAAGTTGCTGGCTAGGGTCTTGGGAGAGGTGGCTGGGCCAAGTCTGGGCAGCAGGAGGGTTCCCTTCCCTCTCC
>NW_005842451.1:631726-634519 GCF_000455745.1 Alligator sinensis
CCTCCCCGCCCCCCCCCCCCCAGGCCTCTTCACAGCTGAAAACAGAAACTGCAGTGCAGAGCTGCCCAGCTGGCCTTTTGCTATGCTGAACACTGGGGCCAGAAGAGACAGGAAGTCCCCCCACCCCACCCCACCCCACACCACACAGGCTCAGCCTGCTTCTCCCTCCCAAACCTCAGTCATGAATATTTTTTTTTTAGTGGGGGGAGATCTCACAGCAGTACAGTCTCCCTTTCCCCACAGTGCCAGTTCCCAGTGCAATGCAAAGTCAGCCAGGAAGCCCCATGCTACAGCTTCTGGCTGCAGCTGTCAAGAAGCTGGTGTGGGGGGGGGGGCATGGGGGAGAGAGCCCCCCTGCTATGCAGACCTGCCCTCCACAAGACCCAAGTCAAAAAGCTCTGGGGGTGCCATCATGATGGAGGGCTCCCTTCCCCTCTCCCACCCCAGCCTCTCGAGACCTGCAGCCAGGAGCTGCAATGTGGGGCTGCCTGACTGACTTTTTGCCGCAGCTGGCTGCCATTGGCAGGGGGCTTGGGCAAGCAGAGAAGGTGAAGGGAGCCCCCCACCCCCAGCTGCCTCTGAGGGAATGAAGCCTCTTTGCCACATGGACCCAGCCTGGACCCCACCAAGACCTGAACCTGCAAGCTTGGGGGAGGGATCCACACCCAGCTGCACAGGGAGGGGACAGCCTTTTCTGTCTCCTCCCTGTGACAGCCTGGGGGCTGAGCTGCTGCTTGCCCAGAGCAGATGAGCACTAACTGAGGCTAGGAAGCTGCCCAGAAAGGGGCACTGGGATGGCAGCAGAATGCGACCTACCCTGAAGCACAATAGATGTGGTATGGATACTCAAAAAACCACTGTAACCTGAAGTGTTATAATCTAATACCACATCCATTGAGGATTAATTTAGAGCAGGATCCACCATTTTTAAAATTCTTAAAGTTCCATGGATGGCTGTTCTGTTACAGTTTTAAAGCTGTTTTTGCTCACTTAACACATTAAGCATAACATCTGTGCCTAGCCTTAAAGATCATCAACTTTTTAAGTGAATGCAAGCCTCTGTATAGAGAAAACATGAACAGATTTGAGTTGTATAAAAATCATACAGAACAGAGGGCATCCAACCTGTTTCAAGGGGGTTTCCAGGCTTGTATGACTAAGCATATCCCAACCCAAGGAGGTAATAAACATCTTACTCAAACAGTGTTATAATTAACTGCATTCTTTCAAGTGGCTCACTATGTGATTTATCTAGATGCCAGTTATGCTGTTGCCAAAGGTGGCCAAGGGCTAAACCACACAGTGCAGTCCATTTTCTAAAGGTATTCATGCAACCAGCACCTCTGACTGTTTTGTTTAATTTTATTACACCTTTTCTACCATTAGTCAGCAGTAAATATATTCTAATTGCCCATTTTGTTTGCTTGCCTCTTACTTTATAACTTTTTTGGGAAGCAGATCAATGGCTTCTGATGTTAGATATCAGCAGCATGTCAGTTTGCAACACAAAACCTGACAGATGTAGTATGTTGGCTACACAAAGAAATAGGTTTGGGCTTTTTTTTCCCCCCACCCACTCATCAATAAAAAGGTCACTGTATAGGTCAAATATAATTTCAGCGTGTTTGCTCTGGTTTCTCCTCTCTGAATATTTCTGCTTGTTATCTGCCAATTTAGATGTGACTGAGAATAATACGCTTTCCAAGGTTCAAAGCCAGAGCGATACTGTGCTGAGGTCTGGCATTTTCCATGACTAATCATATCTGAACTTTGCTAAACAACATTTCATAATAAATCTTCTTGTATAAGAGAACCAGAACTGGGCAAACAGTGGCTCCCTTAGGACAAAACCCTAGCAATTTTAATTGGTAATGATAATACATATAGTGATCATGATGCTGAAGAGGAAAAAGGATGGATATTTCACTGTAATGGCTCATTACCACAGGCGGTTGTAGAGGCAGAATATTAGCTAGGTTAAAAAACAGAGGATAGATCTATTAATAATTATTAAACAGAACAGTCAGGGATGTATCTCTAAACCCATGGATGTTTAGAGATGGATGTCAGGAAGGGTAAGACAGGGAAAAGGCCACTCTTGATATACCCTCTTCATATGCTTTCCCTCTAAAGCAGAGGCAGGCAATTATTTCAGGTGAAGGGCTACTTAATGAGTTCTGGCAATCTGTCAAGGGCTGCAAGGGTAGCCCTGCCCCTTGACAGGTACCCCACCCCTGGTCACCCTCTTGGGACGAGAAGTTCTACCCCCTAACCCCTGACCTTTGCCACCAGAAGTCCCTTCCCTTGCCCCCAAAAATACTCCTTTTGGGAAGGGGGTTTGTCATCTTGGAACCAGAAAAAAAAAAAATGATATACTAAAAATCAAACGCTACCAATAACATCTTTTAATTGTATTTAACAAAATATTGTTGTCCTGATTTGTGTGTGTTTCTGTGGTGTATATAAAGGTGATTACATAATAGCTCAAAATGAAGTCTTATTCTTGTATATTGTAGGGGAGTGTGGAGGAGTGGGTGGGTTTGAAGTTTGTGGGTGTCACAACCCAGTTAATCAGTGCCCATGCCACTAGCAAGAGATACCATTCAAGTAGTCAACTAAGGGTTAAAAAGAAATCCTTGCCAGAAACTCCTGAAACAAAATCCTGGCAGAGAGCTGTATATAATTTATGCCCACATCACAAACAAGAAACGAAACTTAAGACTGGTCAGGGTGAAAGGGGATAGCCCTGCCATAAATCCCTGCAATTGGTCAAGAAACAAGCGTAAGCCCCTC
>NW_005842451.1:634884-650070 GCF_000455745.1 Alligator sinensis
TGGGGTGTGTCTAGATGTGGGTGGTTGGGTATGGGGGCTTGTGGGGGGTATTTGTGGGGATGTGTGGGTGTGAGTAGGTGGGTATGGGGTTTGTGGGGTGCGTGGAGAGAGAAGGTGGCTGGCGGTATGTGTGGGGGGTGGGTGCATGTGTGGTGGGGTGTGTGCATGCAGCAGTGAGTGGGGCTCCCCCGAGAGGCTTGCAGGTGTGTATGGTGGAGGAGGTGAGTGTATGGGAGGGTGAGGGAGGCATGGTGGATAGTCTGGGTGGGTGCAGTGTTTGTGAGGTGTGTGATTGTGTGTGGGTGAAGATGTGGTTTGGGGGTTTGCAGGGGAAGGTTTGTTGGTATGGTGAGGTGTACATAGGATCCCCACCGCATGTGCACCCCTTGAGCCAGTCAGCATCTACTCCCGCCCCACAACAGCCCAGAACCTGCATGCCCTGTGACACCTCCCCGTCACCACCAGCAGTGCACAGTCTCAGCCCTGCCCTGCGCCCACTCCAGATGCACACCCACCAAAGCGCATCAGCCAGAACCCATGTGCAGCCCCGACCTGGCCCGCCCTGTGCCGCCCAGCTGTGGCGCATCCTGCCACCCCCTGGGCACACAGCAGGGCTGGGGTGGCTTCGCAGCTGGCTGCAATTCTAGACAGTACAGGTGGTGGTGGCTCCTTCTGACTGCCTCCAACAGTCCCAGCCTTGCAGTACCAGTGGTGACCCGTGCTGCACACCCAGACCCCACGTGCCCCTTGCCTGCTTCAGGTTTGCCCGTCCGGGCTCAACCACGGCAGCTAGGACAGAAGCTGTTGCTCAGTGCAGGGGGAAAGCAGCCCTCCCCCCTCCCACTGCCATCAGTTCCCTGCTGCAGCCACCCAGAGCCCATGCTGGGCTGCCTGGAAAGAGCTGCCACCATCTAAGCTATCTAGAAGGTCAGTCCAGGAATGGAGCTGCCCCCAGCCCGACTGCATGCCTGCAGGCTGTATTTTTCCCATCCCTAAAGTATCCGGTCCTGCCACTGTCGGAGATAGGACACTGGGCTAGCCAAACCAATGGTTTGGCCCAGGGTGGCACTTCTCATGCTCTTGTGGCTCTTGTCCAAGTGTCAAACCATTCTTTGATATATTTTAGAAGCACAGGTGGCAACCCAAACATAAGAAGATTCTGCAAATGAATAGACTCTCCTATTTTTAGTAATGGTGCTATGTAAGGAATGAACAATGTCAGGTCATTTTTAACTCAGGGTAAGTAGTTACAGTCAGTGCAAGGTGGATCATGTAGGGTTACCTTTGATTAGCTGCACAGAGCTGAATGGTATTTGTGCCCAGTAGGATTTTACACCAAATTAGTGATCTCCTTTATGTGCAACACAAGCTATCTTGATCTTCCTTGGTTCTGAGGACAAGTCTCCTGACCCAGCACATCTGGAAACTCTTGTTCTTTATAATACACACAAGCTTAAAAGCCTGCAAGAAAAAAAATCTTAATAAAATGCCTTCTGAGGCTTTTTATTTCCAGATGCTGTCATTTAAGTCTTGAATTTCTTCTACCTACAATGACATACTTTCTAATGTGAGAAATGCCTTTGTTGGAGTGAGAAAGGCATTTGCTGGTCATCTCCATAGATTTCATTTTCTTGTCACATCCCGAATAATCCTATTATTTTTTTCTTGAACTTTCTTTGTGAGACCTGAGAGGATGAAAAGCTGTAAAGTGACAGATACAAAAATGGAAAACACAAAAACATCATATAAGAGAGGAAGCTGTAAATATGATTCTGAAGTGATTCATTCTGAGCCTAGCTTTTCACTCCATTCTCATGCCTTATTCAGACGAATTCTTAGAGATGAAAGCTAGATGCCCCTGTTGAGGCATGTCTCCCTCTCCGACCTAAGTACTAAGTCAGGGCTTGCTATATGGCATAGGCATTCTGGGCACCCCAGCTCCTGGAGACCCTTGTGATAGCAAAGAAAGCCCTGAAAACATGACCCTGGTGTAACTGATGCATAAATGTCTGTGGGCAGCCTAAAGAAGCCTAAAATAATAGCTCTAAGAGGTGCAAATGACCTAGTAAACTTGTATGTTTTGTGGCTTCTGAATCCTTCACAGCTGGGCGCTCTCCCCCGACTCACACTCGAGTAGAGGCTCTCTGTGTTGGGCCATCACTGCCCTTAGTTTACCATGGTGCTGTTGAAGGCTCTATCTACCTCTGTGGTTCTCAACCTTTTTAGATGCAAGACACCCCTTGTTTGACTTGAAGCAGCACCTCATTAAAAAAAACAACAAACAACCTAATTTATTGATTACAGTGCTTATCTGCTTGCAGAGGGCCTGGGCAGTGGGAACAGGGCAGCACCCAGACAAGGACAAGCTTGAGCCTGCAGTCATCAGCTCACACCCTATGGCATCCTTCAAAAGATCTTGCAGTACCCCAGGCTGCCCTGGCACCCTGGCTGAGAATCACGGCTCTACGCAGTATACTCTGCATGGGTGGGTGCATCCTAATCTCTTTCTCTTTGGAAGACATCAGTTTGCCAGATATGGAGAAGGAGGCCACAGTCTAAGCAAAGAGGAGGGATGGTAGGCCCTTGCACAAGCCTGATTGCAGTGGTCCTGTCACTGTCCTGCCAAGATGTCCTAGGCTGAAAGTATGAGGATTGGGCTATGTGTACAGGTGTTTCTACATCCTTTGATTGCTTTAATTTAGCTGAGCACCTGTAAAATTTCCATCAGTGCCTTAGAACACATCTTCAATGCAACCAGTGTGCCAAAATCAGCTTTAAAACTTTCCTCTGTTCCCATCTCTCAAATTGAACCTATAGATAATGGCCCAAACGGCCATTTCTGATGGCCCAAACTTTTGCAGATGTTGTCATTCATAAGGGACATTTCAGTGCATGTTAGTGACACAAGAAGAACTCAGCACTACATTCTGGGCTTTCCACTAATGGTCCAGGTTTATTCAATAATATGCCTAATACAAACTTCAAGAGAGACATGGGGGATCTGGAGAGGGTTCAGAGGAGGGCCACTCGCATGATTAGTGGTCTCTGTGAAAGACCCTATGAGGAGAGGTTGAGAGATCTGGATCTCTTCAGCCTATACAAAAGACGGTTGAGGGGTGACCTTGTAGCCACCTGTTTAGTCCACATCTGCTGATACCAAGCTTCTTCCTCACTGAGTGCTGGGATCTACTAATAAGGTTATCCTTATATGGGAATCATTTTTCCCAGCTTGCCTTTCAGAAAGTAGCCCTTTAAATCTAGATAGAGATGAAGTCTCAGGCAGTTATTTGGTGATTGGTAACTGTTGGTGCAGTCTCTCTCTCTTTTTCCTTCTCCTCCTTCTGATTTCCCTCTGTAAGTAGTTGTTACATTGTTCCTTCCTCAATGCTTCAGAAATTCTATGTTCTATTATGTGAATGTTGTGTATTTCTTTTTTGTACATGTATTCAGAGAAACAATGAAGCCTATTTTGTAAGTTCAATAAATAAATAAATAAATCTCAAAGCCAACATGATATAAAACTGCAGTCATTAAGGCCTGGTGTGATAAATGCTTATTTACATCTTAATTCAATTTTTTTTTTTTCGGCCCACTACATCTCACAGGAAAGATGTGAAAAACTAGAGAGAGGAAATCAAACATTTAACAAATCCTGCATTGGTCTTCATTTGTATCATACTCGAGATTATTCACCTCAGAAGATATCTGCTCTTTAGAGCCATTGTTAAGTATGAGATGGTTTTCAGAGAGAATTAAAAGCACTCATGCATTGTATCATGTTGTGCAACTGATTTTATTCAGCATCTCAAAAGTTGTTATTGGCAGACACAGATTGCTTTATGAACTGGTGCCCCCTTTCAAATTGCATCTGCCATGCTGAGTTAATGGACCATGTTCCAGTAGAGTGGGTGGGTGGTGAACCACACAGACCTGCTTAGTATTCATGGAATCTTTTTCTTTCTTTCTCTGAATCCATTATTTAAGTCTACGTAGTTATCAGTAACATGGGCTACTGGAACCTGTTTAGTTTCCAGAGGGGCAGCAGGGGATAACTCCACAGTAAGTCCAGCATGATAAAAGGGCATTGCACTGCATGTATTGAACAACACATATTGAGACAGAATGGAGCACACAAATGAAGGAAAGGACTATTTAGATGGACACTCCTCCCTGCAGAAACAACGTGGGTTGGCTACCAATCTTTGTTTTTATCCAAAGGTCAGATTTTAAAAGACCGAGATACTGGGTCAAGTTCTCCAGTGGTGTAAAGTGGAATGGGTCTGTCAAAGTCAATGGAGCTAAACTGAATTACACCAGTTGGCTTGGCATCTAATATGATTAGTATTACAGTACTGTCTACAAGTTCTAGCTGAGATCAGGAGGAACTAATTGTGCTTGGCACATAGTGGGTACATCTACACATGCAAGTAATACACCTGCATTTTCTATGCATAAAATGCAGGTGCATTTAGGGGCCCCACACCCATGTGAATGTGTGTCCATTGGGCCAAATTTGCTCCCGATGGGAGTGGTTCAGTTTAGGGCTGCTTCTGCCCTGCTCTGCTCCCCGCAGCAGCTAGGAGGAGGTCTAGGCTCCCCCAAGTGCCAGCCCCAGGCTGGAAGGGGTTATGTGGGGGCTGGTCTTGATCTCCACATGGCTGGAAGAGCTGGCCCAGTTGCCAGGCAGCTGCCTCCCAGCCATGTGGAGATTGGGACAGGTCCCAATCTCCACATAACCAAGAGGCAGCATCCAGCTGATTTGGGACAGCCCACCCCTTGTAGCCCTCTGGTGCCTAGACTGACTAGGAGCAATTTGCTTCTATCTATACACTTTGGTGTGTTAGTTTCATGGCCTATTTATAGTATCTACAGGTACTAGAAAACAGTGCATTAGACTACTGTGCAGTAATTGCTACGCCTGTGTAGACACTGATGCTTTATTATGTATTAGATTAGTCTAACGCACAGTAATGCATTTCATGTAGATGTACCCAGTGGGAGTCAGGCTTTGTCCCAGATAGCTTACAGAGGAGGAAGAGTAGGAGGAGAAACAGAAGCACAGAATACTGAAGGGAGTTATCAGTGAACACAAAAGAAATAGAAAACAAAGTCTCCTGAATCCTGGTCCAGCAGTATATCCATAGACCTGGTTGGCACATTCATGCTAGTGTGATATTCACCTTGGCTTTGTAGACAGCATGAAACTCAGTTTGAGCTGTCAGTCTTGTATAAAGAAGCTGGGTAAATTCAGGGGTGGTTAGCTCATTCCACATTCTACGCTGTTTCAACTAGCTTACTATGTGGCACGTCTACACGAGATGCTATATCACCATAGCGATGAGCGAGGACCATAGCGTTAGCGAGCATGAACCATGACACTGATGTTAATGTGCAGTAGCTCGTTGCTACTACACAGTATGGTCAGAAAAGACCCGTGTATCATCGGGACTGTGCAATAACTGTGTTTACTGTGCAGTCATTTAGTACTTGCTAATGAAACTATGCAGTCGGGTGCACGTGTAGATGTACCCACAGATACCCAACCAAGTTAATTTAAAGCTAGCTCAAGCACAGTATATATGCATTATACTACAGGTGCAGCAGTAAGTGCAATATTGACAGGAGGCACATAAATAGCCCAGATATTTGAAGTCATGTTATGTCATGTCCATTTATGAGCAATGTATGTATTCATATTTATTGTTCGTACACTATATATCGACATATATACATTGACATGACATGACTTCAAATATCTGGGATAGATATACAGTATGAACAATATGAACAATATATAATAATCACTGGATTAAATGTATAAATCATGCATATGCATATATAAGTATATGCATATGATTTCAGGACTCAAAGTAGAGATGATATCTTTTATTAGACCAACTAAATTTTTGCAAAAAAAAATCTGCATATGATTTCTAAATGTATAAATATGTGAATTTATATATATGATTCATACATTGATAAATATTTTGTGTTTATATTTATAAATAACCAGATATTTGTAGTCATTTAGTTACCCATTTCCCACTGAAATCAACAAAAGTTAAGCTTGAGCCCTAAAACATTTATTAATTTACTTAAGTAGTTGTTTGCTGATTTATTATTCCCCTGACAGAATAACATGCCCATACTTCACTATTGGGTTATTGTTCTTCTCAGGGTAGCAGGCTAGTACAAAAGGTGAGTACAAAAGACTTCCATGTACTATATTTGTTAAATGTAATAACCCATAATGGCTATACCATGTAGGTAACCCAAGATTTGTTTTCAGGAATGTTTCTCCATGACATTGTTGTATGCATTTCCCTCGGGCAAAAGTAATTTCATCCAGGATAGTATGTTATCTCACATCTTACTATCCCCACCTGGTGTTTCTCATGTGTATTATCACTTTCACCTTCAAAGTCTGACAAGGAAGTTTGTGCTTTGGCAATTAGTGAGGGATGCATCCAGACCTCTAGTCACAATGTATAGTGGAACTGATAAAAGCAGGTGATTCACACTATGCCTTCTTTTCATTTTTCAGTCAAGATACCCGCAAAGCATTCACCTGGGAAACCCATAAGCACTGGCCCTGCCCCAGAGCACTGACACCAAAAAGGCCTCCTGAGTCTGGCTCCCCAGTTTCAAACTAAGCTCTCAGATGGGATATTTTTGCCTACAACAATTGTATTAACTACAAATAAGCAAACATAAGCAGTTCAACATGCATAATAATTCATCATAATTAATACATTATTCTTCCACTGTACTTTTCACCAGTGGATCTCAAAGTGCTCAGCCATGAGGCCACGGTCATTATGCCTCTTGAGAGCAGATGAGAAAGCAGATGAGAAAGCAGAGGCACAGAGTTGTGAAAAGACTTCTCCTAGGTCACACTGCAGGCTGATGGGAGAGTTAGGAATATAATCTAGGCCTCCTGAGTCCCTGTCAGTGCTTTCTCCAATAAGCTACATTACTTCCTTCCTTTCTTTTTGTGCGGGCCGGAAGTGACCTGAGCCCTTTTTCGTGCTGCACGCGGGCTGTGGCCAGCAGCCCGGGCATGCCGAGTTGGAGAGGGAAGGCCGTCGAGCTGGAATTAGGCACAAATGCATAGCGGTAGTTTTAAAGATTGTTTACTTACACCGAGATGGCAGTGGTGCAGGCTGGAAAGCTTGCTTGAGTTGCGGTTACAGATAGAAAAGAAAACAAAACTCGAACCTGCAGGGCACGAGGGTACGTCGCAAAGGGTTTCGGCGATGGGAAAATAAACCTGCCGGACTCGAACCCGGGTAGAAGAGCTCTGAGGCCGGTCGTAAGGGCTCACACAAAGTTTGCTAGGCTCTGTGGGTCCTTCTGCTACACGAAGTTTGCTAGGCTCCGTGGGTCCGGTTCTCTTGCGCGCGGGAAGGGATACGTCTGGATTGCGCTCGGCGACGGGGAGAGGCTAGAGGCTGATCAGACCTCTGTTGCCTGCTTGAAATGCACTGGGTCCGTAAGGATCCGCAGCGCTTAGAGATCTTCACACAGTGTGAAGATCCCTCCTCCCTTGTTCATGGAGTCCTCCAACTTGGGCGGAAACCACTCAAGCCTCTTATACGGCTAGCAAGCCAATCACTAGCCGCCACGTGTGAATAATTTAGAACTGGCCAATAATGGGACTCGAATTAGCATACAAATGGCGGGAACTCTTTGCAACGAGCATTTCTGTGCTGCAACAAAGAACTGCACCCTGCAAAGAAAGCTTCAAATTGGCGGGAAATTCTCCCTTGCACCGGGGTTCTCTTTTGCAGCAGAAAACTCCACTGTGCAAAGAAGCTGCAATTTAGCAGGAACAATTTAGCAGTGCCAAAGCACACAAAAACAAAAATCACACCCTTTGGGTTGTGACACTTTTCACTTCTGGAATTATTTATAATAGCGCTCTTTCAGTGGATACCTTATAGGAATTATCTACCCCTACTTGTCTCTCCTTCTGAGCTTCATGTGAGGCCACCACCATGTAATGGGGCAGCTCACTTATTGCATAGGCTTCACCTATTGTAGTGTCATAACTAGGGTAGGGCAACTGTCCCAGGTGCTGACTTGTGATGGGGATCAGGACCAAAGAAAAAGAGCTGCTGTTGGCAGCTGTGTGATCACACAAAAAGTATGGTGGCAGCCCAAAGTCACTGCTGCTTCTATACCCTGGGCTCTCAGCCACATTGCTATGCCTCTGCCTTATTTGAGGGCAACAGTCAAGGTTGACCTTAAATTGTAGTGCGGATATACCCTGTGCGTGCCACTGGCATCTGCTCCAGTAACCAAAGTGCCAGGGGCTCTTAGTTTTGAAACAGAAGGGATGAGAGTTTTGGAGGAGGAAAAAGACTGTAAATAAAGGAAGGGCAAGCAATAAAATATCTATTGGAATATGTGGGAATATTAAAATAAATGACTGGTCAAGTATTAACAATAACACATCATAATAAATAAAACAAGAGCTGCATGTGGGTGTTTTTCTCCTTCATGCTGTACAACAGAGGCCTGAAAAGTTTAGAAAGAAACACAACCTGATTAAATTTCAGCCAAAAGAGGCTCTCTATTATATGCAGCATTATTAAGACCTACGTACTTTTCAGGCAAAAGGCAGGGTAGAGATGCACCTTATAGACTAACAGAATCACAGATGCATAAACTGGCCACTAGAGCTAAGTACAGAAAGTTAGAAAGCCTGAGACAGAATTGATTCAATATTTGCAGGTTAGTGTAAACTGAATAGATTGGGTCAATAAGCAAATAAACAGACATCCAGTTTTGATTCTGGAAATGCAGCCACATGCCTGCAGTGGCCCAGGCCAGAAGTGGGGAGTGCTAGAGCACACCTCCCTGCTTGGCTGGAGTAGACAGCTTGGGCCAAGTCTAGCCCACCCACCCTGTGGTGGGGAGGCCTGTGGGGAAGGTGCAAAGCATTCTGGGGAACTGTGAGTTAACTTAACTCTGGAGGGGATCTGGGACAGAAGTTCCATAAATCAAGTTAACCTAAATCAGTCTGATACTACGTCCATCCAGGCTTATCTTAAACTGGTTTTGGCCATTTTGAAAGTGGTTTATGTGCACTGAACTTCAGTTGTTACAGACTTGAACCAGTTTCTGATCACTTATACCGGTTTATGTGTAATTCTGTCCCTGGCATAGAAGGCAACGTGAGTCTACATACTTGAATAAATCAGGCAGCTGCTAGAAAAGAGAGGTGAGGCCTCAGGGTACAAATCGCCTCAACCAGGGTTTATTGTTATTAGCTTTTCAGCATGGCACAGTAGGTGAATAAAAAAAAAAGTATTGCAAGCACAGTATCCTCACTTCACTCACCTTCACCCCTTCTCTCAATTTCTTACCATTCTTTCCCCTAAATTCAAGCAATTCACAAATCTCTGGCCTCAGGATAATATTCACCTGTGGACCAATAAACCAATTAAGTCTCACTTTACTCCACAAAACAGGACTTAACTGAGAAGTAGTGCACATGCCTTCCGCTAGCCTTCTTCACACTGTGAATTTACATTCATCCTTTTTCCACACTCCCGCTTCTCCCCTGCTCTGCCTGTTCATCCTGTTCACTACCCAAGTCCTATTTCCTTTCCGTCTTTTTCTAACTCTTAATGACTCTCTCTGGCCATGTCAGTGCTACATTTCTTCTGCATGAGCCCTTCTTCATTAACCTAGCTCTCTACCTTCTGCAGCAGCACTGGACATTTTTTCCAGCTTTATTTTGGAGAGTCCTAAACTGTGGATTTGCCCCTCAGTGTTTGCCTTTATTACTTCAGCCTAGAACAGCTTCACTGCCTGAAAAACACTGTAGGAACAACCACCCTTCTTTGGAAAATGAAATGAGCCTCATGAAGCTTACAGCAGGTATGTAGTTTATTTGTTACCTTGGTGTTAAAAAAAATCTATTTTCTAAGCCTTGATAACTTGCATGGTAGAGAGATCAACAGACTGTGGTGAGGCCACAGTCCCTGCAGAAGCCAGAGACCTCTGAATTGGTACACTGGACATAGATTTAAGAAACACTGTTTCAGGCAGTACTTCACATGCCTAAATGAGTTTAGGCATCTAACTCCCATTTCCAAAAGCATCTTGGGCTTAGAGCCCTAAAAGCAGTTCTGCCACAGGGATTGAAGACAGTATTGATTTGAACTAACTGCTGGGAGGGGCAGGTAGATATGGGCTGAGAGATCATGCAATCAGGATTAAAATGGCCTTGCTTGATAAACTTAGGCATGTGAGTTGTGGGCATTGATAGAGTATGAATTCATAACAACCACAGGTCAGTGCATGTACAGCTCACGCAGAGGTTCTGCTGAAAGCACTGACTAAAGTAAGCATCACTGGGAATAGAGCTAGACAGGTATTACACGGATGGGCAAAATAGTGGATCTGGCTGGTGGCTCGACTCGATTTTCCAGCAGCCCCTGCCCACACAGCTCCTGGCCAGCATCCATGGAGACCCCAGGAGCATGGGGCTGTGCCAGTGCAGGGCCACAGAACTGGGGCTCTGTCCCAGCCTGGCCGAGCCTCGCGCTGTCACGGCCTCGTGTCCCATCTCTGTGGAGTCATGCAGCTAGGAGCTGCGCAGGCAGAGCACACGGCCAGGCAGGGAACTGCCCTGGGGCCAGGGGCAGGGTTTTGGGGTGGTGAGAGCATGGGTCCCGTGCCAGGGTAGAGCTGCAATATGCTCGCTGCACACCGCTGCCCATTGAACCCACGCTCGTCGCAGCGGTGTGCGGGCTGCAGATCACAGGTCTACTCCAGCCTTGGCCCTGCACTGTCACAGCCCTGAGATCCTGGGGCCTTCTTGGCTCTGCCCACCCATCTTGCTTCCAGCCACGGCCCCATCCCAGCCACCTGGCTACACATCATGCCTGTGCAAGTCCTGCCCTAAGCGGTCAGTGCGGGGTGGACAGGCTGAGGTACCCAGGCAGTGCAGCTGGGTCCAGCAGTGACTGCCAGAAGGAGACTGACTAACTATCCACCACTGCAGGGGCTGCTGGGAAATGGAGTCTGACACGGGCCCGATCTAGCACATGGGCCAGACGTTGCCCACCCCTGAATTATTATAGATCACTTTCATAGGGCATAGATTAAAAGACACTGGGAGAGCTAAGCTATTCAGACTCCTCACACTCCTAGTGGATAAAGTATGATTGATAAGACTGGGCAGGATACCGAAATAAGGATCAGGACAACCTGGTAAGCATGTTTTCTTACTCCCCCACATCACTCCTGCCCAGCCTGGCTGACAGTTGTGGGCAGGACGCAGACTGGGAGCAGGGGGCTAACCTGCCACTCTGCAAACAGGGAGCAAGTGGGGGCACCACGAGATATCCTGGGATGCTGGAGGACAGGGAACTGAAGTGATTCGCTACACGTTAAGACAGCAGGTAACAAGAGGACTAAAGCACTTTTAAGTGCCATGGAACAGTGCATGAGTTATCAGGAGGCCTATGTCAAAGTACACTTCAGTTAAATATCTACAGTATGAAGATTTAATAAGTTGATGCCTATGGCCCTGGCGCACCTTCTTTTAAAGGTGCCATGGGATCTAGGCCTGATCTCAATAACCCACTTCCTGCCATGCCACATATGCATGGCAGGAGGCATAATTTTGGGATCGGGGATCAGATCCAAATCCTACTCTTTCTACTTGGGATAATGCTCGCAGGCTACCCCTGCACCAGCAAGTTGAAAGTTGAGTACCTGCAGTCTGGCCTGACCAGATGTGATCTTGGGGCTGATAATCATTTGAGACCAAACTGGATCCACTCTGAGCCCCCAGTGTGGTCCTGGGACCAGGACCAACAATCCACTGGTTGTTTGCTTCTCTCCCAGGGTTGCACTGGGGCTGGTTTGGGACCCAGGGTGGTTTTAGGGCTGGGACTAACAATCGGTTGATTGTACCCTGAGCTTTGGCAAGGCTGTGGGACACAGGAGATTAGAAGCTTCCAGAATGGGGAAATGAAGGACTTTCTTTGCTGGGGAATTCCAACCTTGTACCCACCAGCCCCTGCCAGGTTCCTTTAAATCCCATGTTGAAACATTAATTGTGGTGTGTAAACCAGCCCTATGTAAAAGAAGAGGGATTCTAAATAAAAGTATTTTTTTTAAATGAAAGCCTGTTAAATACCAAGCTAGGTACAGACATTCAAAAAGCCTGGTTTTCTCTAAGTGGCATAGTTTAAATCAGTAGCCAGCTGAACATATGTGCACCCTTTGTTGGGGGCAGGGAGGAGGCACAAATCTTGGACCAGGTTCTGCCATTTTTAAACTAGTCAGTGTACTGAAGCTGGATATCCAAAATCACCAATCACTTTGGGTAAATTTTGACAGTGTAGTTAAAACTAAGTTCAGGATGGTTTCCTAACTGATATCTCGGGTAATTTATTTCCTTTATTTCTTTTTATTGAGCTATCACCCCATTTTACTTTCAGAAAAACAGCATCTCTCATGCCTGCCAACTAAATAGGTTACAAGTAGCAAGTTAATAAAATTGTTCACATGTCTTTTTTGAATAGCTGAGCTAGGGGGAAATAACAAAGATGGATCATTTTCTAGATCGCATGCCCTACACTAGTTTCAGCTTCATCTATGATGTAAACAATGGGGGTATGTGCTGTGTGTGGAGGAATAAAATGCACTAAGTGAACTTCTGCTTTTATATATGACAGAGCAAAATTTTCTTTTAAAAAATTGTTCCATTTCCCACAAAGCTTTGTGAAACCTCCACAAAAAACTGAGGGCCTCTGAACTTCCATCACTGTGTTCTTACCAACTCTTGCAATATCCGTTTCTTAAACTCTTGAGTCCTAGAGTCCATCACATGATTTTTGTGAGGACTTGTAGCTTTCGTTAAAAGTTCATGTTTGTAGTTCTTGCAGTTTGCAGAGCAAAATTTGAAAAGGTGAACCCTAAAGGCTTAAAAACCAAAAGATGGGTATAAAGAAGTAATTTTTACTCTTATGACTCCTGAGTTTTTGAACATTGGCAATGCTGTTCTCTGAAGTCAATTAAGTCATCCAAGAAAACCACCATGAGTTGGAGTAAATTCAGGATCTTTTGTGGGAGAAGTGAGCATTTTGAATGGAACAACTTCCATGCAGTTACCCTAATTTAACAGAGAGGAAAGGTCACCTTTATTTTTTATAAAATAGATCCTCTAACAGTTAGTTAAGTTTTTGCTCTGATGCAACTAACTGTAGCTAAAGAACTATTCCTCTCTCACTGAGTATTATAATGGCAAAAAAGGTAAGTGGGGACTGCAGATAATCATATGTAAAGGAGAGAAAAAGACAAGGAGAAGAATTTTGGTATTCTTTTTTTAAATGCTTTCCAAGCTCTGTTTTAAACCTGTTGTTCATCTGTGCTGAAAGACTTTAAAAAGAAAAAAAAATAGAAGAAAAATCTGTGTATCCTTTTCCTATACAACCCATCAGGAAATATTTACTTACAATATATTTACAGAGGCCAGGGGTATGTCTACACAGTACCTGACAGCACCATGCAGAGATACTCAAAGAAGCCCCATGTACACCAGCTTCTGAACCTGATGCAGTATCCCTGCATCAGCATGGCACTTCAACCAGATTAATAAACCTTGCTTCTTTGAAAAGGGAAGAAAAGAGATTTTCAGCAGAGCAAATTAGCTTGGAGAAAGTCTGTACAAACATGGCTATACTGTCCAGGTCAGGAGGTGACATACTGCCCTGTGCTGTTTAGACATATTCTGGGTATTTCTGTGATGTACTGAGTTGTAATATTCTTTGTAGGAGACAAAATTGAGTCTCAATCCAAATGAAACTCAATTTTTTGGTCATGTAATACTTGTCTCCCATATAAGCCATAATTCCATATATTATGAGGTTAATTCTTTTGTATTGCCCATTAAACAGTACTACATCATCATCCCTTGATCTTTTCTCACACTATTACTCAGACCACACGTCTTCATTTAAGCAAATAATCAGGGCTAATGCTGTTTGTAATGTGCATTAAAATTATTCACAGGAGTGAGGGAAGCTAGTGAAGAAGAGCTGTTATGTATCTGTGGCTGCGCTTACACCTGAGGAACTAGAAGATGGAAAATGAAACTGCAAGCTCCTGGCTGTCTATTTCAAATTATATGTTGTTATAGAGTAATGTATAGGCGTTCAATGCAAGGACGGGGATGTAGCTGCTCACAGATTTAAACTGAAGGAAGAGGAAAAATGAATCTGTTCCTCCTGATTAAATATGCTTCACTGAGAATATAAATCACATGCAATCAATAGCAGTAAACACCAGAAACATGCCATTATAGAGCAATGAAAAAGATGTAGGATGACAAGCACACAGATTTGGATACCATAGATATGGGATCTTCCTAAGCATTGATTTTTAAGGGCTTTTATTTATCACAAACTGGGTCAGAGCTGCTTGCCCTGCAGGAACCACTAAACAAGTATTGGTCTATCAGAGAAAAACACTAAGTTCCTAAGATGCAGGGGTTTAGGTTGTAGCCGTGTTGGTCTAAGGATATAGGCAGACAAGGTTCCTTGGGTGAATTTGATATCTTTTGTTAGACCAACCCAAATGGCTGGAGAATAGTTATTAAGAAAGCTTTCGGGTTCAAAAACCCTTCGTCAGGCTCAGGAAGCTGCAGCAGTTGGTGTGTGCTCTTCCTGGATGGAATGAAAAGTAAAGAAGCCCGGGGCTGGGCTGGGCTGGGGAGTCAGTTGCCAGGCAGATTATAATGTATCAAAAATCCACTGTCTATGTTTAGTCCATGATCTCTAGTATCCAGCAGGTTGATGAAATGGAGCTCATAGGCTCGTCTCTGGGATGTGTTGTGTAAATTTCCCTTGAGGATCAGGACTGAGAGATTGGAGAGAGAGTGGCCCTCCTGTGAGAAATGTGCCCCCACTGGTAATTGGGTGTTTCTGTCTTTGATGGATTTCCGGTGTGCATTCATTCTGGTGCGCAGTTGTTGTCTGGTCTCTCCTACATATCTTCCATCAGGGCATTTGGTGCATTGGATGAGGTATACTACATTCCTGGAGGTGCAGCTGTAAGATCCTGGGATGCTGATGGCTCTGTTGTGGGGTGTAGTAATAGTGGGGGTGGTGGAGATGTGGGGGCAGGTTTTGCATTTCTTGTCATGGCACAGTCTGGATCCTT
>NW_005842451.1:651394-657622 GCF_000455745.1 Alligator sinensis
AAGGATCCAGACTGTGCCATGACAAGAAATGCAAAACCTGCCGACACATCTCCACTATTACTACACCCCACAACAGAGCCATCAGCATCCCAGGATCTTACAGCTGCACCTCCAGGAATGTAGTATACCTCATCCAATGCACCAAATGCCCTGATGGAAGATATGTAGGAGAGACCAGACAACAACTGCGCACCAGAATGAATGCACACCGGAAATCCATCAAAGACAGAAACACCCAATTACCGGTGGGGGCACATTTCTCACAGGAGGGCCACTCTCTCTCCAGTCTCTCAGTCCTGATCCTCAAGGGAAATTTACACAACACATCCCAGAGACGAGCCTATGAGCTCCATTTCATCAACCTGCTGGATACTAGAGATCAGGGACTAAACATGACATTGGATTTTTGATACATTATAATCTGCCTGGCAACTGACTCCCCAGCCCAGCCCCTGGCTTGTTTACTTTTCATTCCATCCAGGAAGAGCGCACACCAACTGCTGCAGCTTCCTGAGCCTGACGAAGGGTTTTTGAACCTGAAAGCTTGCTTAATAATTATTCTCCAACCATTTGGGTTGGTCTAATAAAAGATATCAAATTCACCCAAGGAACCTTGTCTGCCTAAGTTCCTAAGATAAATTCTGCTAAGAAATCCAATGGTTAGTAACATGAAGAATCATCTATAGCAGGGCTGTCCAGCTGGTGGCCTGCAAAGGGCTACCATATGGCCCATGGGCTCCTACCTGGCCACCACTCACCCCACTGGTTTGGCTATGCTGGCTGGGGCTCTGGGCTCTCCTCTCTCTTCCAGCTTCTGCTTTCTGTCACATTGGGGACAGAGTGGCAAGGTGGAAGGGGGGCCAGGGAGGGATCTGAGCTGCCTGTTCACTGGGCTGTACTTGTGGCCAGGAGCAGGGTGGGGCTGAATGCAGGGAGAAGGGAGAGCAAGCTACCTGTGCCATTGGCGGGGGGACCCCAGAAGGGCCACCCCACTGTGTACAGCCTAGGGGTCTGTGACCCATGGGACTTCCAGCTCCCCCCACCACCCAAAAGTTGGAGAGCCCTAATCTCTACAAAACGTTGCTTCAGGGAAACTTCAGAAACACCACTCCTTAATTGGCCAGCTTTGGTTTTACCACTTTCCAGATGAGAGACAGCAAAACTTTACAGGGCAATGAAAGGATTCATTGCACAAATGGTTGCCTGGGAATGCAGGGGAGTGGACTTGATTGCCCAGGAGAACGTTTCCAGTCCTAATGTATGAAAACATAGATTTCATGGATTTCTAGGATCGGAAGGGACCTTGTATATCATCGAGTCCGAACCCTTGCTCTAGGCAGGAAAGAGCACTGGGGTTAAGTAACCCCAGGTAGGTACTTGTCTAATCTCTTCTTGAACACCTCCAAGGTAGGGGAAAGCACCACCTCCCTTGGAAGCCCATTCCATGTTTTGGCAACCCTCACCATAAAGAATTTCTTCCTCATGTCCAGTCTACATCTACTCTCCTTTAGTTTGTGACCATTATTTCTAGTAACCTTGAGGGGCGCCCTGGTGAACAGAGTATCCCCTATTTCCTGCTGCCCCCCCCCCCCGATGAGCTTGTAGACAGCCACAAGATCGCCTCTCAGCCCTCTCTTGTGGAGGCTGAAGAGATTCAGGTTCCTCAGTCTGTCTACATAGGATCTTACTTGCGGGCCCTCAACCATACAAGTAGCCCTTCTCTGAACCCTCTCAAGGTTATCCACATCCTTCCTGAAGTGCAGCGCCCAAAATTGGATGCAGTACTCTAGCTGCAGTCTCACCAATGCTGCTTAGAGGGGAAGTATCACCTCCTGAGACCTGCTCGTGGTGCATCTGTTAATGCAAGAAAGACTACGGTTAGCCTTACTTATTACCCCGTCACACTGGTGACTCATGTTCATTTTTGTGTTGACTATGAGTCTGCGATCCCTTTCCACTGCCGTGGTACTCAGAATGGTACTTCCCAATCTATAGGCGTATTGGTGATTCTTTCTCCCCAGGTGCAGCACCTTGCACTTATCCTTGTTAAATTGCATCCTATTCTTATCCACCCACTTCCCCGGTCTATCCAAATCTGCCTGAATTCACTCCCTGCCCTCCAGTGTGTTTACTGTACCACATCGTTTGGTGTCATCTGCGAATTTGGAGAGGGTGCTTTCAACACCTTCATCCAAATCACTGATGAATTTATTGAACAGCACTGGTCCAAGGACAGCCCTGGGGGGACACCACTGCCCACATCCCCCCAGGTAGAAACCGACCCATCCACCACCACTCTCTGGGTGTGTCCCATAAGCTGGTTTCTTACCCACCTTACTGTGAAAAAATCCACATTACAGCTACTCAGTTTGCTTGTAAGAATTGGGTGCAACACTGTGTCAAAAGCCTTTTTAAAGTCCAAGTAAATAACATCTATCTCCACCTCTACATCTAAGCACTTTGTGACCTGGTCATGTAAAGAGACCAGGTTAGGCAGGATCTGCCTGCTGTAAACCCATGCTGGTTTCCCCTTAACATTGTATTACCTGCTGGCCCCCCACAAATGTGATCCTTTATGATTTTTTCTAAGGTCTTGCCAAGAATAGAGGGGAGGCTAACTGACCTATAATTACCTGGGTCCTTCTTCCTCCCCTTCTTGAAAATAGGGTCTGCATTGGCATTTTTCCAGTCTTCTGGGACCTGTCCTGAGCGCTACAAGTACTCAAACAGTTGTGTCAGTGGTTTCACTATCACACTGGCCAATTCCTTTAGTACCATTGGGTGAAGATCATCAGGGCCCACTGACTTAAATATGTCCAACCCCTCCAAGTGCCCCTTCACTAGGTCAGCACTAACCGTAGGTGGACTGGTAGATTGGTACATTTTCAAAGCATTTACAAACAAGGGCTAAATACGTTATTTTGAGGAACTGAAAAGTCTTGGCTTTATGAAAATTGCATTATAGCTGAGCTTTTTAAAACTTATGCAGTGCATGAGAGTATAATCTTAGCTGAGTGGAAGCAGGGCCTTTGCAAAGCCGTGTTTGACTGTCTCTAGATTCATACACTTTAAGGCCAGGAGGGTCTATTAGATCATCTAGTTGGACATTCCTCACAACGCAGGCCATAGAACATCTCCCAGGTGTCCTTCCATTGAGCTCAGTAACTTGTTTGATTAAAGCACATCTTCCATGTCAAAGCATCATCTGCAACCATCAGTTCTCCAGTTGTAATGGAATAATTAATTGTATTCATGAAAACAGACCCTGCTAATTGGATTTCTAAATTATTGCATATTTATTTACTTGGGGGAATTATTCAGCATAGATTAACAACAGTGAAGATGTCTGTGCCCCATTCATTCTGTTTGACCCTGTCCTCTTATGGGAGACTCCAAGCTTCATGAGTCCAAGATTACTTAAGGTTCATGCCCTACAAAGTTGCTTTAAATGTGTGCTTTCATCTGGCTTTGTGGACCTTTCGTTAATTGAGTTCTAAATCTTGTCACTAAAAACAAAAGCAGAATGTATGTGACTACTTTGAATTGAATCTGTCACAATAGTGGATTAAGTTAATTTGTGTCCCTTAAGCTTCACTAAGCTGTCTTTTTTCAGACCTGTTTTCCACCACTTCATTACCAAACACAACCACACTTAGAATGGGATGTGCATGTTTCTTGTAGGGAGGCAGCAAGGTCTGGGGTAGTAGAACACAGGACTTACGCAGGAGCCCTGGATCTAGCATTTGGCCAGCTGAATAACCTGAATCATGTCACTTCACTGCTGTAGATTTGCAGATCCCTATCTACAAAATAAAATTTAAGAAATCTGAGCCAGACTGATGAAAAACAGGGTGATAGCAGCTAGATGCATGTCACTGAGGACCTGTAATATTTCAAAGACATGCAAGCCTAATGACTTTGTTCCATGCTATGACATTGCCCACCCACATATCTACTTAAATGAGACTCCTTTTTAGATTCTCTTCAATCTATGCTCTGTCTAGGATTATCCTTATGGGGAGTAGGACAAAGGTTCATGTCCGAATGTATTGAAATATTGGAGTTTCGCACAAAAATTAAACCAGAAGTTAATAGTATTTAAGATCTATTAGACTATATATAATAAAATACTTATAGCCTAGATCCTATTGTTCATTATGTAAAGCAAACTGATTCCTTTATTGGGCATGGTAATGAGGGTCAACGTATCTTCTCAGCCTGAGTATTGATCCTAAGAGAGAACTTTGGGGCTGAAAACATGGATCGTGACATTCAGCCTCTGTAAACACAGGCGCCAAAACAAAATACCATGAAGTGAACAGGGGTAGGAATTACAGCACATCAGCTACTCTGCAGTAAGTGCCCATGTGTTAACCTATGATAATGAAAGTTGATCCTCGAGAGAGGGCTAAGCTACCACAAGTTACAATAGCTGTGGAGTCAGAGCACTTCTGCATGTGGTTACTATGACAGAGCAAATTTGCAACCTTTTTCTTTACCATCCTACTTTACAATGGAGAAGCATTGAATAATCTCAAGGAAATATTGTGGTATTCAGGATTTAATTGGCTAAATGCCTGCAAGATGCTTTTGTGAACATATAAGCATGACCTTGTCCAATAAGATCTGAAGAATACTGCAGAACTATGTGGGTGTTTATACTTCCTCCAATCTATGCTAAAGGTGTCTTGTACTGCAACAGAGGAATTTGGCCTCCAGAGTCTTTCAAAAGCATTGATTTTCCTTAAGAAGGTAAAAAGAGATTATTTCTCAATAACTTCAGAAATTGTCTTGGAGTAACCTTTTAATTCTTGCTGAATAGGAATCATGAAACATTTCTCAAGTTGGAATTACCCATGCCAACTGGAACAGAGATGTCTACAGTATGGGCAAATGTACCTTTAAGCCAATTCAAGAAGCTAGCAGGGACCTGCTTTTCAGGAGTGCACATCAGCTGTCATAACTAACTGCTATATCTGCATGATCCTGTAGCAATACAGATCAGCCAAAGCACCCTAATGTTGACTTTGGATGAAACAGTGCTCAAATTGCAGCAGTTTTACTATACCTGGATAACTACACAATCATGCAGATGTAATGGAAGCATCACAACAGCTTATATCGATATCCTTTGATGATAAGGCAACTGTTACATATATACCCCTAGAGTTGGAAATTTGATCCCAGCTAAAGGAACAGTTCTGCTAGTTCGTAGCAGTAGCAATCTTCTACACATTGCTTTTTCCATTAAAGAGGAACAAAGAGGCATAGTAATAAGTTGTATAGCAACATGAATGGGATTTGGAGAGAGTACTGGTCACAGGAAGGAGCTACATGGATGGGCACTAGGAAGTAAGCTTCTGGCCAGGTGCACACGGACTATCTGCAGCATCACTGTAATATAAGCGTTCATTTTAAAGACTTGATTTAGTTTTACAAGAATGGAGTTTTCTCATATTCACATTCACACAAAACAGGAAATGATTTGCACCTTGTATTACCAATGCCAGTTCTACAAAGTGGCTGTAAACAGATCGCTCTCATTCAGGGACATTTTACAGTCCTTCCCAATAAGAATTTAAAGAGCGGCTTTGCTAGGAGCAGGCCCACAACCCAGATGGCTAAAGCAAGTTAATAAAAAATTAGACCTTTGTTTATAGGACCTTTGTTTCCCTCCACCCCTTCCTTTTGCTGTATGTAGGTAGAGCAACAGCATGTAAACTGTAAATAACCTTTGCAGCAAGATATATGCAAAAAATCTAAAGTATGTAACTTACTGCTTGTAAGTAAACTGGTAATTTACTTTGATTTTTTTTTCTTCTGGCAGAAAAAGATAACTTCAAAACTCATTAAGAGAATCATTACCATAATGTACATCATGTACAGACCAAATTACTAAAATGGCATTTAGAATAATCTGGTGGGGTTTCTCTTCCCTTCTCTCATTCTTTGCTATTTAAAATGTGTAGTCAACCATACTTAGAAATATTCAGTTGGTAAAATAGCAGTGTAAGCTGACGGTAAATTACATAGTTCGATCACAGTACACACAGATGAATCCTCTCACAGGAGAACACTCAGCTTTCTAATGCATATCATTCTCATTCCTTTTCTGTACTGATCCCTATGTGATGTAGATTCATAGATGCTAGGGTCAGAAGGGACCTCAATAGATCATCGAGTCCGACCCCCTGCATGGGCAGGAAAGAGAGCTGGGTTTAGAGGGCC
>NW_005842451.1:657943-664268 GCF_000455745.1 Alligator sinensis
TCTGTTCGTCATGCATCTGCTGATGCACGATAAAGTGCCATTAGCTTTTCTGACGACTTCGTCACACTGCCGACTCATGTTCATCTTGGAGTCCACTAGGACTCCAAGATCCCTTTCCACTTCCGTGCCACCAAGCAGGTCATTCCCTAGGCAGTAGGTATGCTGGACATTTTTCCTCCCTAGGTGCAGCACTTTGCATTTGTCCTTGTTGAATTGCATTCTGTTGTTTTCTGCCCATATGTCCAACCTGTCCAGGTCTGCCTGTAGTTGTTCCCTGCCCTCCGGTGTGTCCACTTCTCCCCACAGTTTTGTGTCATCCGCAGACTTGGACAGAGTACACTTCACTCCCTCGTCCAAGTCACTGATGAAGACATTGAATAGTATTGGTCATAGGACCGAGCCCTGCGGGACCCCACTGCCCACACCCTTCCAGGTCGATACCGACCCATTCACTACGACTCTCTGGGTGCGACCCTCTAGCCAATTTGCCACCAACTGGACTGTGTAGTCATCCATGTCACAGTCTCTTAACTTGTTCACCAGTATGGTGTGGGATACCGTATCGAAGGCCCGTCTGAACCAGATCAAAATTCCCATTATAGAAGCTTTTAGAGGAATACAGAGCCAGCATAACCAAAACAATGAGAAGGTGCAGGTGGACATAATGAGGCTCGTTCCCTCCAAATTCCTGTCCAAGGTTTTGGAATGACCAACAAGAGAAACCGTCTCCAGAGAATCCCTTTAGAAGTATAGGATGAGGCCTATGAATACCAGGGTAGGGAGTCATGAACCCTGATCAAGTGAAGCACTTGTATGCTTAACTTCAAGCGTGGCTGGAATTCCATTAAAATAAATTATTTCTATGCTGTTCCTAATAACTTTTGAAGTCAAAGGATTAGATCCTATTCTGCTTTCTGGATGTGTGAGTGATACTAAGTACCACTTAGGGTTCTAGATCCTTTTTAGGTTTTAGATCCTTTTCCACAGACAGCAAGAGCGCATTAGGTTATTGCAGTATCCTAGTGGTTAGGTAACCTGTCCAAAAAATGAGTCATCCAAATTTCTAGGCCCTCCTCATCTAGAGAGGTTTTGACTTCACAAAAAATACCCTAATCCCCAGGCCATGGTCAGGTTGGGATGAAAGTATCCTCGATCCCTCCTCTTGAAGTTGGCCTACTGGACAACCATGAGTAAAAGCAATGGAGGGCTAGAAGGGAAGCAAATAAGAGGGAGTGTGACTCTATGGGTGAGTGAGACAGCTGCTGCCCTGGGAGGAAGGGCACTGATTTTGGGTTTGCCCTATGTTCTCCAAGTGCAGCTTCTGCACTTTTCATTAAATAGAATAAGCAACATTGGCACACAGGGTAGGACAAGGGACTAACTGTGAATTTCTGTTTTCTGCAGTTGGGAGTCAGCATATCTCACAGGCCTATGAACTTCTGGGGGTCCTCTCTGTGTCCCCATCTGAGTCTATTCTATATGAGCACAGGGCAATAGCATGACTTATATCTAGGGCCTACTTTAAATCGTGATTTCTCATTTTTCATAAAAATTGCAAAATTAAGTGATTTTTCACACAAAAAAATGCCATTTGCAACAAAATGCCACAATATGGCTGCTTGCTGGGGAATTCCGCAACAAGTGCCATATCATGGCAATTCATTGCAACAAGATGGCTGCTGCAGTTTGGGAAAACCATTCCCTAGCCAGCAGCAAAATCCAGGGGAGGGGGGAAGGCTTTGCAAAAGGGAGCAGGGGGTGGAGAGAGCTTGGGAATGAGTAGGGGAGGGGTGTTTGCTCCTCTGGATGGCAAAACTGGGGTGCCAGAGGTTGGGGGTAGGGGAAGAGAGCATGTGCAGAGGAGCAAACAGCCTCTCTGCTAACTGGTGCCAGGGCTGTGTACCAAGCCAGCCCCCAGGTGGCCCGCAACTCCACCCGCCATCCCTGTGCCCCAATTTTCCTGTCCAGAGTAGCAAACAGCTCCACTCCTATCCATCCCCAGGCTCTCTCTCCCTATCCCTTTTGTGACCCCCTTCCCCCCACTCCTCTGGGCTGCTCTGCTTTTGCTGCTGGCTTTTTAGCAGCTATTTGAGGCTTTGGGAGCAGGGTCTCTGCTGCTGCAATTAAAACTGGTCCTAAACCTGCTCCCTCATCCACATGGGGGGTAGGCGGGGCACCATGATCTGGGCATGAAAATGGTGGCTGCTGCCAACATTGGGCCATGATATTAGTGATCTGGGCCCACAATTTAAACCAAGACCCAGTTACATCTTTAGAGGGTGTGACTTGTAGAAAACCTCATGAAATTTCCTATCTGTCTGGCCCCTCCTGGGGGTTTCTCTGCACGCTGAATGGGGGCAACATTTTTCTGCAAAGGCTGCTGGAGATTGACACGTTATTCAGAGAGATCCAGCTAGTCATTGGTATACATAATCAATGCTCAAATAAACCCCAGGGCAATTACCCATTTGTTGAAGTGAAGCTTGAATTAGTGGTTGTTAACCCTTCCTTAGTGGATTATGGAAGACAATTAGCTACTGTAATGCTTTTTTTGCTGCAGAGATGAAAGCCAGTGTGACCCATATATTGGATATTTACCAAATTAATGCAGTATGTCTTCATTAGCAAAATTTGTCAAATATTAGTTCTGGAATATATGATTAAGCAAATAATTAGCCTATTGTCAGCTAGTCTTTAGATGCTTATGCTCATGAACAATTGCAGTGAGGGATCCTATCGAAGAGGGCAGCTAAATAAAAAATAGAGTGCTAACAGTTGATAAGGAGGCTTCCACACCAACTTTGACAAAAGGCACTGTAGTCATAATCTGAAATACCTCAAGTTTCTCATAATGTGTGTTGTGAAGTAGCATGAAATGACTCCATGATTATAAAAGGAAACATATTCTTTGGGCATGACCATCAGTTTATATTGGTGTTAGAACAATGTAAACAAAAAAAAAAAAGTAAAGCAGGCAGCTACCCCAGGTTAGCTGGATGTCTGAAAATTCCTGATCATGTTATAATTTACACTGATATGCAAAAATGACACCAGGATGACTGTCTGGCCATGTCCTTTATTAAAAGAAGCATTTATAGTGATGCAGAATGTGCAGTGAGTATGCAAACTGTGTGCAAACAAAATAATTGTCTCATAATCATCATTGTCATCATCACTGGATTTGAAGGATCTCCCGGTGGCAGCATTGATGATACTTCTCCAGCAACTTGAGGTGTTTCCTGTATGTTGTCTACATCTCAGCTCTGTACAGGAAGGGGAGGATCATGACTGCTTGACAAACAGTTTAGTTTCAGATCTGATGTCATGATCTTCAAAAACCCATTTCCTCAGGCATCCAAAGGCTGCAGTTGCATGTTGGAGGTGATGTTGGACTGTTCATCGATGTCAGCCTTCTGTGAGAGATGGGTTCTCAGGTACTCAATGTTCTCCAGAGTCTCACTGTGAATCTGAATGAATGGAGATGGGGACTTCTCAATAAAAGCTTGTTGATGGAGGACTTTGATCTTCTGAATGTTCAGCATCAGTCCCATTTTCTTGCATGCCTCAATAAAGATGTTGATGAGCACACACTCCAACATCATCAACGTTCTGGAGCTCAAGGATTGACGTCAGGGTGGTTTGGAGTCAGCTGAGGTTAAACAATTTATCATCCAAACACCATGAGCATCAAGGTGATGATCATCCAACATTAACTTCACTGGGCCAGCCCCATCCCCATCTGGATATCCAACTCCAGACTCCCAAAGCAAGTTTTATTCTTCCAGATCAGTCAAGGCATGTGCTCAAGAGGAGAGCAGAGAAGGCGCTTCAAGGACATCCACATGCATGGCCTGATATGGTCTATTACTGTGTTGTCATTTAGTAATTCCAAAAGGAAGTACTAAATGATGGGACAGTAACAATAGTGCCATAGGGGCTCATGTAGAAGTGTCCTGTTTTGCTCATATACCTCATTTTCTGCACACACTCTCCCCTTTCCCTGCCCCCCCCCGGTTCTCTTGTATCAATCTAGCTAAAGACTTTGACTCTGTCCCGCCCTTGGCCTTGTGTGTCTAGGTAGGCTGGCTGTCTGCTGCAACTCTATAGCTGTCTTCAATTTTATCTCTGTTAGCTACTTTCTGTGAAGTAGCTGTGTTACACTGCAGCTTGGACAGTTGCCTTCTGCCATTGATTTGTGAGGGCTGGACCCAGACCTGCTCACCTGTGCATAGTACCCTCAGGTCTTTGACTCTCTTGCTGTACTGGGCTGCTTGCCTAGCTTGTCATTCTCTTAATTGCTTTGTGCTCTGTTTGCTGCTGTTTCACTAGGCTGCAGCACTCTCCCTCCTGGGAAGCAGAGTCTTATTTTACCAACACCGCCATCTCTGATCAGGGTATAATTTCCACTGATATGCAACAATAATGTAAATAGCACCAGGGTGACTGTCTGGTGAACAGTCCAGACAGCTCCTTAGTCCCTGGAAGAGTGTCTGTTGTGTTTCTGACATCAGTCTCTTGGCTGTCTTTATTTTTCAAGCTGCCTTCCCAGTGCAGTTTGAGTACCCAGAAGATGTCTTGTGCTCAGAACCTATTTACTGCTAGATTGCTTGAGTTCTGCAGTAGTGTCTTGTGGCCCATTGTCTGAGCCTGGTGCGTCACGTAAGCTGTATCTTACAAAATGTATCTTCACTTCTTTACATTTTAGCTCTTGGTTGGGTATCCTCTGGATAATCCACCTTCCAGAAATGCAAGGTGAACTCTAGTGTGACCGTGTTTTTCCTATTTCAAACGGTCTCTTCCTTTATATCTCAACCTCCTAGAACAAGATTATCAATAATACCACTCTTGATACCTGAGAGTCCCTAAAAATGCCTCACGGAGTATATATTGGTGTGCTTTTGACATTGGTTTGATATGCACAGGCATTTATACCCAGCAGCACTTGTCAAAAATAGGGTGTGATAAGTTTTCTTGCTCAGCATTCCATAACCTATCCTTGGCATCATAAATGATGAATGCTTCTGCCTTGGATAAATTGGGAAGTATGGCCTCAGTCATGGGTACTGGTTTATTCCCAATGCTCTTTTAGATGTTTTTGAATCAAGGCAAATTCTCAGCTTCCCTGTTGATCTCCTCTGTGCTAGTTTCAGTAGTTTCCTCTTTGCGGGCTTGCCAGTTCCTTCTGGAGGGACTCCACTATGGATAATGAGACTTGTCATTTTGGCTTTTTCCTCAGGTAGATCGCCAACCTCAGCTTGACTGCTACACACCTAGCTACTTGTATATTCCCATATACTGCTAAACTGTGGGACAGGGCTTCTCATGAATACTCTCCCTCATCTCTCATGTTAAGTATATTCTGTTGGTGTTTTACAAACAAATCCATCTAGGAGACTATTCTGCTGTTGTCTGGTAGCAGGTGGTCTGCTAGTGTGTCTACTCCTATTGATTCTAAGTAATGGTGCCTCTTGTTTGATGGGTTTAACATCCTGCATTTGTGTGTGGTTTTCAGAGTGGCTTCAGTGAACATATCCTACACTCCATCACATTTTTGCAGTCTAAAATATCTGCTTACTAGTGTTTCTGGCTTCACATTTCATTTCCCTGCAGTCCACCTAAAAATGAAGTGGCGGTTGGTGTAGCAGGAAGCTTGGTGCTCCTGCTACTTCAAGAGCTGGCAAGCTGCAGATGAGAGGCGGCAGGTGTGGCAGGAGACAATCGGCCTAGGGGTGGGCCAGGAGGGTCTGGTGCCCAGGAGGGAATAGGTACCCAGGAGAAAAATGGAGATGGGACCAGAGAAGTCTGGTTCCTGGTGGGGGACTAGGTAACAGGCCAAGCTCAAGGACTGATCCAGAACAGATTCAGGCCCAGGAATAGGAGTGGAGTGGATGAAAGCTCACTTGGGAATCCCTGGGAAAGCCTCCCTTTTCTTAAAGGTATAAGGACCTCAAGGCATGGCAAGCAAACAGAAGGGGAGAATCAGGGTAAAGCAAGAGCTGGGTAGCCACCAAAGGTGTCATGGCCACCCCCGGGACAGGCTTCTTACATTTGGTCTATGAGTAATGAGCAAAATAATTATTTGTATTGTGCATATATTGAAAGTTTTGGATCTGCTAAAGTTGCACTCCTCTTCATCATAATTTCATGGTTTCATAGTTGGTAGGGTTGGAAGGGACCTGAGGAGATCATCTAGTTCAACCCCCTGCCATGGCAGGAAAGAGTACTGGGGTCAAACGACCCTGGCCAGATGTTTGTCCAGCCTTTTTTTAAAGACCCCCAGGGTAGGAGCCAGCACCACTTCTCTTGGAAGTTGGTTCCAGGTCCT
>NW_005842451.1:665416-671140 GCF_000455745.1 Alligator sinensis
TATCTCCAGATCACTCCCAGAGCCCTATTCAAAATTCATCAACGGACTTCCAAACCTGCACGTTCATGCGGATGACCCCTGGGGCTGACAGATGCCATCCAGTAGCCACCAAGGGGGAAGTCCCACAAGGGTCAATGACCCCTGGATTGGGCAAACCTGAAAACTGGGGAGTCACCAAAGTCTGCCAAGGACAGCTAAAAGGCAGTGAAAAGTGACCCTCAGGGGCGCCCTCTTGATCTCCAACTCAACCAGACCTGTCCAGCCAGAAGGACCAGCCGGCGACCCCCTTCTGGAAGATAACACCACGCTGAAAGAAACCTCAACGACAGACTCCAGCGCTTGTAGGATAGGTATACCTGACTCTTGTAGCTTGCTACTGTGTGTGTGTATGTGTGTGTGTGTGGGTGGGGGGGGACCAGCCCCAAGGTTTATGATTTAACTCATTACAGTGTTTCTATCCACCTAATAAAACAGAATTTTAAGGATCCTGAGTTGGACATTTGTAGCCAACAAGCCCTGGGGAATCCAGCTGTTGGCTGTGAGCGTGCCACTGGTTTCCCCTAGCAATGGCCCCTCCTCCTTCCCAGCCTGGGTGCTGTTTTTGGAACAGGAGAAGGGAAAGGGAATGGAGGGAGCTCATTTTAGGGGTTCCTGAGCCAGTGTTGGATGGTGGGAAGTGTGGACTGGAACCCTTCCACCTCAGGGGCTTCCAATCCACTTGCCCCACCCTCCAGCACTGGCTGGAAAAGCCCCAGACTGAAATCCCTTCGCTCCCTTTCCCCCCTCTCATTCTTAAAACAGCTTGGAGGCTGGGAGGCAGGTGGTCACAAGTTGCTCAAGATGCTATGTTTGAAATGCCTTCATCTGAACCCTCATGCAACGAAGGTTCAGATTTTTGTGGGATTGAGCCTTTTTTAAAGCGCACTGCAGCTGTACACTTCTGTTTGGTCATGGCTGTAGAGCACTTGCTGGGCCAGACTGGGCAAAAATTGTCACTTCTATCTGTGCCTTCAATTAGTGCATGCACTGCTGCATTTCATTCCTGGAGGGGCTGCAACAGTGGGACATAAAAAGGTTTTCTTTCCAAAGTTCCACCATAGACTGCACACCTTTAATTCTGCCTTTTATGTTACTTTCCATAGCCCAGATGCTAAAACATCATACCTGCCTTCCCAGTCTATATGACCCTTCTGGGCTGCTGTAGCTTGAACCTGAAAGCTTGTTCCTCATTAATGGCCGCTATGCTTTGTTCCTTTTTTATTTATTTATTTTTTTGGATGGATGAGCCTTAGCATTAAAAAGGTTAGATCTGTTTCTTACAACAAGATCTATTATAAGCTGGAGTCATGTGTTCTCCCAATGATTCTGTTTCTAATCTTCCAGAATTCTCTGCTTTGTAACAAAAGTACTTATTTTTTATTCTTCTTTCCAAATAAAAGAAACAGTGCTTTACAATCTCCTTCTGTCTGGGGTCACAGTACTCATCAAATGTTTTTATCAGTTGCTCTGCCATCTCCTATCATTAGTCCTGGCAACAGTGTCTCACTGGCTTCTCATTCTCTTTTTTTATCAGTGAAACAATAACAAAATGTACCTTCATTCTGTTTTCTCTTGTGTCCTCATAGTCACCTTGGAATACAGATTCAATTCTTGTTGCTTTTCTTTCTTTGTTTGCACAAGAAGGGTTGTGTTGTTGTTTGGTTGGGAGGTTTTTTGGTCTTGAAGTTCTGCATTTCTGGTACTCTGAGTCCCTCTGTGCTGGCTGATTCATTTGTTTGTAGGTGTTGCCTTGTTTGCCTGCTACTTACATTCTGCTTTTGGCTGTGGCTTTCATGAGACTAACCTTTACCATCACGTTTTCTATACTGCCTGCTGTGTGGTGACACCAGGGATCCATGCTTGGAGAACCAAACTGACCCTTTAAGACAGCAGTTTGCAGAAGTTCTACAACTACAGATAGAATTCCAGCCTGGTGCCTTCACACCAATTTGCAATGGTCTTTCCCAAATATTTCCCTCCTGCATCATAACCCTTCTTCCAAATCCCATGCAGTTTCCTATACCCAATCTATATTAACCCTGGGCCCTTTCAGCACAGATACTGCCACTTGCTTTAGACTTTGTGATGAATTAGTGAACCAATGTCTGTGTCCTGAACAAAGCTACTAAACTCAATTGTACTCAACACCAAAGCAGGATTTGAATTTAACCCTTTGGAAAGATTCTCTTAGTCCAGTCACCTCAGCACTAGCTAGTAGGGCTGTGCAAAATTTTGCCAGGTGTTTCGTTTCAAGCTCAAAACAGCAAAATTGAAATGAAATGAAAGGCTTCGAAACAGCCTTGAAACTAAACGAGGGTAGTCAAAACATTTCAGAAGTTTTGAAACATTTTGAGTTTCAAAGCTGAAGCTGGGCTTGCTTGCAGGAAAAAAGAAACTAAGAGGAGGGAGGGAGAGGAGCGGGAAAGGACTGCTCTGATATTGACTGTGTAGCGGGCCAGTGACTGTGATCCTTCCCTGAGGTCCCTTCCAATCCCAGTGCGCTGGGGGAGGGATGGAAAAAGAGCATAAAAAGCAGCATTGTTTGAACTGAGATTTCTGCCATGGGGTCAGTTACTGAGCTGTCTTCCAGCAGCTCAGCGGCATCAGAGGGAGGCTATAACTTCCTACTTGCTAGCCTGTTACTAGCAAGTGGGATTCAATACCTTTTGCTTTCTATACCCTTTTTTATTATATTCATTCATTCCTTTCAATTTATTCCTCCCTTCCCCAAAATCATCTTTTTGTTTTTCTTAGTCTATTTTGATTCATTTCCTCCAAAAAAGAAATCTGTGCTTTTTCTCACAGCATGCATTCCATTCACTGTGCAGGGAAGCACAGTATATATTGCATATTATAATATAGAATTTATTCAGGAACACATATTACATACATTTATGTATATATATATTTATTACATAAATACAGATTACATTACAGAAGAACACACAGATTTTCCAGCACACCAAGGCAAGCACACTATGAAACGCACCATGAAGCATGCTGGAAAGGCAGCTGGCAAGCTTTCAGGGAGGGACAGAAGAGGGTGGGGGGTAGAAGGAGATCTGTAAGTCCCCACCCCCACCCCCCAAACTGAGATGCAGCTTTTTTCCTACAACTAGCAGGCTTGAGGCTTCCAGTTCTACTGGCAGCAAGGAGAGGGGTGCAGTGCCACTGCCTGAGTCTGCATCCCCTCCAAGAGCACCAGCCATAACGTGCCCCCCCCCACCACCATGACACCAAGCAGCACCACCACCTCCAGAGGAAGAGCTGGATCTGGATCTGGATCTGAGTGTCATAGCAAGGGAAATTCTGGGGAAGGAGAGGGAATCATCTGAGTTTGTTCAGATCATCTCCACACCCCTCAATTTTCCCCTAGAGCCAGGTCTCCTTCCCCAGAAGACACTTCAGAGGAGGCTGAGGTAGAGGTTGTGGAGGCAAGTGGCTCCGCTGAGTCCACTCTTCCTGTTGCTGTGCCTCTGCCTGCTGAGGAGGGGGGAAAGGCAGCATCCGCACATGCACCCACACCCCAGAAGTGAACAGGTGGTGTGGTCTGGGATCATTTTGAGCTGGCAGATGATCCCACATATGCTGTCTGCCTGCACTGCCGAGCCAAAACCAGCCAGGACAAGGGAAGAAAACATATGAGCTCCACGAGGATGCTGATGCATCTCTGCAGGCACCACACCCTTGCCCTTGCTCCTTCTCAGCATGGCACCAGTGGGAGCATCCCCCAAAAAGTCCCCCTCTGACTCCAAAGACCCCATCCCCCTGAAGCAGAGTCATACAACCATGGAACAGTGGGGGAAAGATGGACAGGAACGGGGGGGGGGGGGCATTGCAAAGGCAAGTGAGATCACCCAGAACATTGGGGAGATGCTTGCTGTGGATGGGCAGCCCTTCTCCATATTTGAGTGGCCAGGGTTCAGGCAGCTCATGGCAATTATGGCCCTAGCATACCAACTACATACATACACCACCTTCAGCATGATGGTGGTGCCCTCCCTGTATGAGGAATGCAGGAGGACTTGAGAGAGGAGCTGTGCAAGTTAGGTCTACAGGTGGCCTTACACTTCACCTCAGATATCTGGAGCAGCCGGGATGGAGATCATGTATACCTCTCCCTCACAGGGCACTAATGCAACCAGTCAGGCCATTGCTGGGCTCTCCTTCAAGCTGAGGTGATGGATATGTCCCACATGGCAACCAAGATCATGGAGGCCATGAACTGCTTGGTGCAGGGGTGGACCACTGGGCAGGGCAAGCTCACCCACAGGTTCATGGTCAGCAATGGTGGAGCCAATATGGTCAAGATTGTCCTTGATGCCAAATTTGGCATCCACTGTGTGATACACAAATTGCACCTCATTGTCAGGGATGCCTTGGAGTGGGACAGGACTGTTGGTAATGGTGCCAGCACCACCAGCAAGCTCATTTCCAAATGCAGGAAGGTGGCAAGCTACTTTCACTGGAGCATCAAGAGGGGCAAGATGCTGTGGGACAAACAGACAGAGCTGAACATCCCACAGCATGAAATCATGCAGGATGTGGAAACTCAGTGGAACTCTACACACCTGATGATCGAGAGGCTGGTGGAGCAAAAGAAGGCCATCCATGAGATGGCCTTGCTCTGGGAGATGGGGATCAGCGGCTCCCTTAATAGAGCTGAGCGGGATACTATCTCCCAGATCTTGGTGGTCCTCAAGCCCTTCCTCGAGGTCACCGAGACCCTCAACACTGGCAATGCCTTCCTTAGCCAGGTGATCCCCCTAGTGAGGAAACTTCAGAACCAAATGGAGATGTTCCAGAGGATCAATGTTCCTGACTGGGATAAAACTCTGTCACCAGATGTACAGGCACTGGCGAGGTGGCTAAAAGTGGGCATCAGGAAATGGCTTGATCCCTTGCGGTCTAATATGGTCCACATGCTGGCCACCATGTGTGCCCTGAGAGTGAAAGGGAGTGTCAGCATATGTGACAGCCAAACCCTGGATCAGTGGAAGGAGATGCTGGTGAAGAGAGTCAGGGAGGCAGAAGGGTGGAGGCAGGGGGACATGGAAGAGGGGGATCCACTGTCCCGTGCCAACACGCCATTCACCAGACAGTCTCCTCCTCCACCACAGGAGCTGCCAATGTGGGCCATGGGCATGGCTTCCAGGGTGGGGTCCACAGGCACCAGACCTCACCATCAGGGAAGTAGCACTCAGGCCTTAGTGGCTGCATATCTTGCTGAGAACTTTAAGACACTGCTGTGTGACCCCTTGGCCTACTGGGCAAGCCATAGCCAGATGTGGCCAGATGTGGCCAGATCTGGCCACGGTTGCTCACAAACACCTGTCCTGTCCAACAAGTGAGAGGGTTTTCAGCATTGCTGGTGATATATGTGTGGGCGAAACATCGAAACATGTCAAACCAGCGAAAGAGTTTTGATGAAATGAAACATTGAAACAAAACACTATCTCTCAGTGGCGATGCATAGGGGGTGCACATGCACCCCCTGAGAGCACTGGTGCACCCCTGGTAGCAGTGTTCCTGGGCAGGGGGGACAAGCGAGAATGCTGGTCGTCCCCCCTGGCTGGGGAGTGGCAGCACCATGAGAAGCAATCCCCGTGGCTCCTCCACAACTGATTGCAGCCACCTGGAAGTGCCAGTGGCACGGTGCAGCCACTTCCAGGATGGCATGATTGG
>NW_005842451.1:671171-684257 GCF_000455745.1 Alligator sinensis
CCCCCCTGGTAACTGACTGGCCACTGGGAGAGGTGTAAGTTCCCCCCCGACTCGGGAAGCATCAGTTGCCCATGCTGTCCTTTCAAAATGGTGAAACGGTGCTGTTTCGCACAGCCCTACTAGTTAGGTCTTAGCCTGAATGCAGTGTGCACTTCTGGATTCCACAATTAAGAATGATGTGAAGAAACTGGAGAAGATCCAGATGCAAGTGACAAAGATGATACAGGGGTTGCAGTGCAAGTCATGCAAACAAAGGTTGACAGACCTGGTTATGCTTAGTTTGGGTGAGGGGGAGAAAAGGGTATTGAGGGGGAAGAAGATAGCAGTTTTCTAACAATTTGAAAGGCTGCCATAAAAAAGAGGTGGGGAAACCTGTTCTTCCTTGCCACAGAGAGCAGTACATGCCACAATAGCTTTGAAGTCCAGCAAATCAGATTAACATTAAATATCAGGAAACAACTTCCTTGCTGTCAGAACTTGAAGATGATGGAAGAAGCTACTTTGAGAAGTTGTGGAACTTCCTTCAATGAGGTTGTCGAGAAGAGCCTGGATGGGCATCTGTCTGGAGTAGTTTAGGAATAGTACAGTTTTCTTTCATGTGGAGGGTTAGACTAGACAATTTGTTTTTTCTTCCGACTCCATGAGTCTCTGATTTTAAAAAGTATTTTGAATGAAGATTCCCCAATTGCAGAAAAGGAATTTTAGGTCAGATATTAGGAAGAACTCTCTCATTAGGAGGGTAGTAAAGCACTGACTACTCAGGGAGGTTGTGAAATCTCCACCCTTAGAGGTTTTGAAGACCCAGGTAGACAAAGCCTCAGCTGGGATGATCTATTTGGGGATGGTCCTGTTTTGATCAGGAGGTTTGACTAGATGACTCTTGAGGTTCCTCCCAACCCTCATTTTCTATGATTCAATTACTTAAAATTAAGATAAGGCCATTCTTATTGTTAATATCAGAGGCACAATTCATTTTAAAAAAATAAAGGAACCTCATTTCAGGTAAGCAGTTTGTATGGTTTGGGCTTTCTCCTCTCATTTCTCTACTATCTAACACTGAGTTGCTATAATCTCTGAGGCACTCTGTTGTCTTGCATTATTGTCTCAGCGCTAATAATATCCTCTCTGCCCCAAGTCCTTCAGCCCCAGTTAAATCTGGCTCATATTTCTTGGGTTTTTTATTCCCTTTAAGAAACTTTCTGTTGGGAACAAATTGTGTTCACATCACTTGCTCTTGGCCTACAATAGTTGGGGAGAACAAAACATTCTTCAGGATTTTATTTATTGCTATATACTATATGTATTTTCCTTTTTGTTTCCTGTGTGTTTTCTGCTTCATAAACATATGTTTATTCTTCTTATGCTTTGCTCAGCATCCTTAGAGCCCCTCTTTCAATCCAGGATAGGTTTTCAAGACATATTGGATCTTACAGCCCCAATGCATTTTGGAACCCAGCATTGTAGGAATGCAGGTGAGGTTGTTTGCTTCATCTGTTGTGGGGAGCCCAATTATTCTAACTAGGTGAATTCTATTTGATTCACTAGAATGTCCACTCTTACATTTAATTCTCCATACAATAGCTTACTCATGCTTTTCTGGATTTCTGGTTCCATTATTAAGGTCCCAACAGTATCAAAATGGTTCCTGAAGTGTGTCACTCATAGAACAAAGTTGTTGGCATTAGCTTAAGCTGCAACTGCACAAAGCATGAAATGACTTTAGAAAGACACTCTTTAAAATATAAACTGTACTGTCAAGAGGCAAGGCTTGTCTTCAAATATCTTTTATTGAACCAACTATATAGCTGGGCGAGTTGTTGGGCAACTCTTCCAGGCGCCAGGTACTCCTCCTGAGGAAGGGCAGATCTTAGCTCTCCCTGAACAAGGGCAACTGATGCCTGTAAGATTATCCCACAGTTTTTTCCAACTGTCTAGTAAAAGATATCACAAATGTGACTCGCCTTTTGACATTTCTTTGACCATCATGGCTACAACACTCCAAATCCTATTACAAGCTGCACAGTGTCATTCTTGCTGCAGGGCAGGGCCAAAGCTGCTTTTCCTGACCTTAGGCTTTCCCTAGTGGGTATGTTAGCCTGGGAAAGAAAATACCCCTGTCTTTTCTTTGGTCATTCTGCCAGTGCTGTTACAGCTGACACATCTCACCTCAGAAATTGCAGTGGTAATGGAAGTTTTTCAGGTTTCTCTGGGGCTCTTTTTCGCTCCTAAGATTCAGGCCTCCTTTTACTTGGATGTGTCCTGTTTCTGTCCTACCTTCTAACCATAATGTGAGGTGCTACCTGGGTAGCTCTTTACTATTCTGATTTACAAAGCATGCTCCACTTCACCAGGAACCAGGAGACCTGAATTCTGCTTCTGTCTCAGGCAAGCAGTACTGCAGCATTTGTGGGGGTGGGGGATGTTGGGCCCTTCTTCTTGCTCTTTAGGTAATGGTAATATGCAGGAACTGTATACAAAGAGGGTGAGGTACAGATAACTGTGTATTACCGTATTTACTGAAATCCAAGACAACTCTGAATTTAAGATGACCCTCTATGATTAGATTCTATACATGGAAAATTGCTGTAATATTGCATGTATAGAATCTAATTATTGGAGGGTCATCTTAAATTCATCCCCCCCCCCCACTGTTGCAGCAGAGAAAGTAGTGGGAAGGGTGTAGGTGGTAGGGAAGAAGATGGTGATGGAAATAGTAGGGAGGCAGATTGTGGGAGGGCAGGTTGTGGGGGACTCAAGCAGCCTGACCCCTGCTGCCTGTCATCCCAAGTCCTAGTGCCTCCCCCAAACTTACCAACAGGCCCCCATATCTCCCTGCTACTTGCCTCTCTGTGCTTGCACCCCCTGGCACTTACCCTCCCCCCACAGTCACAACAGGTGTTATAGGCCAAGGTGGGGCTAGAGCAAGCACATGCTCCATGCCCCCGCTGGAGAGTGCAGAGCCCCGTTGGAGAGCTAGGGTAAGTGATGGGGGCAGGGAGAGGCTGCCAGGGTTGGGGCAGAGGCTGCTGAGGGGCATGGAGGTGGGGCTGGGGGGGAAGAGGTGGCAGGGGAGCAGGCAGCAGCTATGGCTACAACCCTGAATCAGGGTCAGAGGGTTAAAGCTGTAGCCAGTGCTTCCTTCCCAGCCTTGTACTTCAATCCAAAATGAGGGACTTTCCCCATGTTAAATTGGGGGGGCGGGGGAGTGACGGACGACGACGACCTTGTCTTGAATGAAGTAAATACACTAAATCTATGCTGCATGAAAGACCTAACTACACCTATACCAGGCCACCCTAGCAAAGTTCTGCTGGTATCTGAAACACAGGAGCAGTAGAGGGCTACTAGAAGGCTTGTAAATTACATAAACAGATATTATCCTGTTCCTATATAGTGCATGTAAACTGGGTAAGACCTGGACGGTTTCTCGCTATGTGCTAAAACAGCATGTTGACAAAGCTAAGGAAGTCCTTTTGACTGGCAGCTCTAGCTTAGGAACCCAGCTTTGCTTAAACTTCTGGGGTTGTGTACTCCCCTAATCAGTACAGTTTTCTCTGAGGTCTGCCTTCTACTTAGGATACTCTTACTGGATTACTGGTCTTTCCCTCTGCTTAGTATTCCTGCCAGATGTTACAGAATAAAACACAAGTAAGGGCTTGTCTTAAGGATAGAGCATTAACATCTTCAAGCCCTGGCCCTCTGTGGCATCTGAATATGCTAGCACACTCCCAGTGACTTCACTGGAAATTCTGCTGAATTAAGAGCCATGCAATTTTGTCCTTAATGCCTGGATTATAATGTTAGTTTTGGCAGTCATAATGTACAATAGCTCCAAACATCTGGAGTCTTTCAGTTTTAATAGCATTTCTCTTATTGCAAGCCTTAGGAACAGCCTCATCAAGCATTATGACTGCTGGGCTCATTAGAATGTGATATTATTGCCTTTCCTCAGCAGCTGATGAACATCTTAAAGCTGATAAATACTCCAAGCCAAATTGTGCCCTTGGATACAAAGATAAGGCTGTCAGGAAAGCCCATGGGAGTTTGGCATGGTCATCCAAGGACAGCATATAGCCCTTAGGGTGAGGGGTAAGGTTCCAGGGGCCAATGTAAAGAGAATAAAGAGAATTCTCTCTCTTGCCCGTTTATCCTTTTAATTGAAAATGAATTAAAAGATGGTGGAAATATTGGTTATGGACAGATGCCTTATCTAAGTAATTACTGTGATTCTACTTTCTAAGCCTGAAACATTTGATATGTTACAGTGAGTCTTAGCGTATTAATTAAATATGTAGCAGCAGAAGTATGATAGATGCTTTAAGAATGGTGTCTCTAAGAATGAACCATTTAGAATCTAACATATAGTCATAAGGCTGGAAAAGTCTTCAGAGATGAACTAGTCCAATCCTTTGCACAAACACAGGTTTTACCTACACCTATATCTACTATACCTGGCAGGTGGCTATCCAGCCTCCTGAAAACCTCTGAAGAAGGAGGTTTTACACTTTCTCTAGACATCTCTGATGTTTGGTGTGCTTTTTCCTGATGCTTAACTTGAACCTGCCTTCCTGTATTGTAAAACCATTCTTTCTTGTTCTAATCTCAGTAGCTAGGGAGAACAATCGGTCACCATCCTTTCTATTGTGGCCTTTCAGACACTATATTTAATAGAAGTCTCTGCTGACCTCTTCTTACTGCTTCCTTGTGTTCTCTCACTCTGTGGCATCTATTCATCTGTGTTGTTCTGTTTTGCACTCAAATTGTAAATTCTTCAGGACAGAAACGATCTTTTTGTTGCATTTTTACAGTACGTGGCACAGTGGGACTGTGTTCTCTAAGGTGCTATCCCAGTGCAAGTAATAATATTTAAAGAAAATAAGATGAGTAACTTGTGCAGTCATAAATCACCATGTCAAAAGTTAAACAAAGATGGACAAGAAGAATTTTTCCAGCTTTATAAAATTCGAAATGGAGGTAAACGGGTTAAGGCCAAACTTCAAATTATGTATCTAAATTCAACTGGTCTGGCTTTTGGTACTTTCAGTAGTACTATGCTTTCCCAACTCTCTTAAGCCAAAGAGAAGTGTGAAGGACTTCCTCCTCTGAATATCACAACACTTTCATTTGGGTGCCTAAAATTTGGTATGGAGATTTATATTTAGCCACCTATATTGAACAGTTCTGGCCTATGGCTAATAACCTACCTGAGATCAGGTCACAAGTTAGTGACGTGAACTGACAACTCATGCCTCTCATTTCAGTTTCCTGGACCTACCTACTGCACCACACTGCTTCCAATAGAATAGTGCAATGTACAGGAACAGTGAAACACAGAGGGATGTTGAAAGAAGTGGGCTTTATTTCTTGGTCCTTTTTCAGATTCTGAGTAGAATGTGCCATAAATCTCCATTGTCCCTGGGCAGCTCTATGTATATCTCATATACAGCGGTATAGAGAAGTTTACCTTCTCTATTTTCTCTATAATATCACTTGCTTCCAGGGATTTTGCCTCAATTTCTCTGCCAGTTCTCCCCTTTCAAACTGAGGAATTCAGGAGATTTCATTTGTTGCTTGCTTGAGAGGGAAAAAAAATTAATCTACTTCTGAAGCTAGAGCATTGGAAAGAGAATACACCATGTTTCTTATTCCCACTGGAACATCTCTCATTGCCTCTGGGCCTGACACATAAGCAAGCATCTTACTATTCTAAATTCATTGAATTGAAATGATTGTTGTTGATGTTTGTTTTCCATAGCACTGCTGTTGGGGTAGGCTTCAATAAGTCTGCCTATCTAAGGTATTTATCTGGCTCCCTGTAGCAGGGAGACCCGAGATAATCCCTCAGGTGCCGGTTGCTGAGGCAACTAGAGGAAGCTAATGATCCGCACCTGCCTAGCCAGCTGACAAGAAGGGGCAGGGCCTAGCTCCTATATAAACCACAGGCAGGAGGCCAGGTGGCACTTCCCAATCAGCAGCCAAGGAGGAAGGAGCTCTCCGCCAGGAAAGAGAAGCGAAGCCTGATGCAGAAGCAGCATCTGTCACTGCGGTGGGATGAAGAACCCCTGGTAGGCTTGGGCGTGGTTATAGCCGGGCGGCTGCAGTTTGTGTTATAGCCCAGGGGCTTGTGTTTGTGTTCCTATTTGCTACACCGGTGGTTTGGGTGAGGCTACTAGGGGTTGGAGGAGGCCTCATAGGGGACCTGCAGCAGTGTGGAAACCCCAGTACCACAAGGGCACAGCATTTGGGGTGGACAGACCCCAGCCCCAGAGAGGGGCAGTTGAGAAGCCCCAGAGAAGGGCGCATTGCTGAGAAGCCCCAGTGCGGGTGTGGTGAGCCTGGAGAAAGGGGCAGCGCTTGAGAAGGCCCTGAGAGAGGGCGGCATTACTGAGAAGGCCCTGCAGAGAGGGCACAGAGAGAGACAGGGCTGCGGAGAGACCAAGCACCAGAGACAGCGTGGAGACAGAGAGAGAGACAGAACAACGTCTGTTACATCTGCAAGGTTTGGGGCGTGGTTTGGGGGTGGTTGGAGCCACGCATAGCCCATAAGGCTGGATTGCAGAGGAACTGGAGATAACCAGATAACTGTGGAACAGAGGACGAAAGGCAGCCTCCCTATAAAATATATATATATATATATAAAACGATCAAAGTCATGGCAGGTGAGAATTGGAGGGTGCTAATCGGCAGCTTGACACAGTAAAGGAGGCGGCAGGGGAGAGCACAGTGACCCTGACCACCCTCCTGTTACACTCCCATTAGTGTTGAAGTTGTGTCACAACATGAATTTAAACCACAGGAGACTTTGTTCAGGCTGGCGTCTCAACTATCAGCATTTCGTTCCTCTTAAATCCTTCCTGGCCTGAAATCTTGCTCTCATTGCTTGCAAGAGACTAAGGTTTTTGTTTTGTTATGGTCTTTGTAAAATGCAAACCAGAGGTAGGTTGTGTTTCAGCTCCTGTTCTCTACACACACTCACAACTTGGCTGGGATTAAGGTTCAAATGAAGAGCTCCGGTTTGGATCTATTTATTGTTTCCTTAGGCAGCCATTACTGGGGCATGCAAGTACTGACCCTATTTCAGGCTATATGATGATGTACAAATGTATGTACAAACAAATATTTCCTTCTATTGTTGCCCTGTGGGGTCAGGCCAACTCTCAGGATCTCAAAATTGCACTGTTAGATGGGAGGGTGTGACACAATTGTACATATACAAACACACAAATCAATTAGGTGCATGCACGCACGCACAAACTCACAATGGTAGCAGGAGAAGGACTCAGTGGAAGGGTTAGAGTCCAGGTAGGGAACAGAAACAGAGCCCAAGTCCTTCACTTGGGAAAGGAAGGTGGGTGATAGCTACCTATCCTGGACTGTGAGTTGATCCTCGATGGCCAATCAGGGTCTTCTCCAGCAAGGTGTTATCCAGAGAGGGGTCACCGGCTGGGCCTCTGGATGGATAGGGGTTGTGGCATGGTGCTGGTCCAGATGGAGAGGGCATCCCAGTGGATCTGTCTTCACTGCCCCCTTTTATAGGGGCAGACCTCCTATGACCCTAGTGACAGGGTGATGCCCAGGCAAGAGTCAGCCCCTGGTGTACTGAGCATGTGCACTCCTAGGTAAGGACATGCAGTTTCAGGTGTCTGTAATGGTGAGTTGGCTACTTTCTGCAACAGTCTTTGTGTTCCAAATCTTGAGCCAGGGAATGTCAGTGCAGGGTGATGGTTGGGTCCTCGAGTTCATGGTTTGGTCATTCAGAGGGAGCTATTTTTAGCCTTGCTGCCATTGTCTCTCAAGCACCCTCATTCATCCCCATTCATTCAGGAACCAATTTACATAGGAGGGGTAGATATGAGTCACACAGTTACAACATCTTACACAACAGGGCATGGGGACAAGATGGGAACCAGACACACAATGGATACTTGACATCACTCATACCAACCCACATTGCAGGCCTAAATCATACAATGTTAACATGAAATAATAAAAATCAATGCACAAATGATAGGAATACAATATAATACAATATAAAACAGTAAAAATCAATACAAACATTATAACACTATTTACAATATAAAAAGGGGCTTATTACAATAATAGTAGACAAGAACTTAGCTTACCTAGTGTGGTGGTGAGAAGCCCCCACAGGCTTCTCACAGGGGGTGGGGGAACCCCCATGAGCCCCATGCCTCCTGGGACACAACCAGAGCCACGGTTGTGCGAGCTGGTGCTACACCGGCTCTTGAATCAACTGTTCCTGGGGCAAGGAAACCCTGAGTCAATCGCAGCGGCTGGAGACACTGCCATGGGAAGAGTGAAAAGCCCTGTTGGAACCCGGCAGCGGGGAGGAGTAGCACACCAGTGAGGAACATGCCTGGTGAGGCTCCAGTGGCCAGCAGGAGCCTTGCAGCCAGCTCAGGGCCAGCATCCAGAGCGGGGGAAGCAGTGCCCCTGCATTAGACTGGGAGGGAAGAGCCAGATCCATCCCCCCCACCCCCCAGCATCTAATTTCTAAGCAAATTCATCAAAGGTGTTCCTCCCAGAGTCAAGGAGGAGGATGTGAGAGAGAGGAAAAAAAAATAAATAAAGGAGACAGAAGTCTAGTCTGTCCGCAATCGAGGATGGGATTCCAGCAGCCATAACAGCTAGGCTAGCCCATAGGAATTTATGCCAACGCTGGTTCCCTGGGCAATTGGGGTCTACCAGGCATGGCTGGATAACACAGGCTGCACCAATAGGTTGGCGAGTGGACGGGGTGTAGAGGAGGTGGAGCCCCATGGAATATCGCATCAAGACCATGAGTACCTCCGTCCCTGGGGTCCCTAGGAAGAGGATCATCACTGAACCCCTCATCCAGTAACACCAACTCATGGCAGGTGAGTTGAGGGTAAAGGGGGTTCCGGTTGAGACGGACAGTACAGCACTCGCCACGTCACACCTAGGTGCTTCCACACCTAGTACTACTTGTAATCACTTATAAGGGATAGAGAGGGCAGAAATAAAGTCAGAAATGTTTAGGGGAAGGGGAGGGAATGCATTTAAAAAAAAAAAAAGAAAAACTGGGGGTTTTGCTACACTATGTGGAACCAGAAAAATGGTGAGTTCAGATGTACATGGACAAACCAGAGAACAATACAACCTGAAAGTAGCAAAGTATAAAAATCCTTTGCCGCTATTACAAGAAAGATTCTTTGCTTTTGTGTCCTTTTTCTCTTCAATGAACCAAGGAAAATGTTGGCTACTGTAAATGTTTCACACCATTCTTACAGGCCTTCAATTCAGGAAAGCTACAGTGATTCTACTTGCCTCTGGGTATAGATGTGGCCTGAGGTAAATCTAAATGCTTTTAAAAAAAAAAAACCATTACAACATGATGGCACCATTTAGTGTGTTCTGTTTTTTTAGGGCTCCATTTGTCTTCCATTGCTTTATACTGTAAAAAGTTTGGGATATATTTTTGATGGCACAGAGCATTCTTCTTACAAATTGCTGTGTCCTAATTGAGATATTGAAACAGGTTTTTAAAAGTAATTTTACCAGAGACGGCACACACAGAATGCAAGCTATTTACAATGAATGCTAACTTATAAACAAGGCAAGACACATTAATATTCCTGTATGTCATTAGATGGTGGTCTTTATGGCTAGGGACCAAAGTTAAACACCAACTGGTTTAAGTGATTGGAAACTGGTTTAAACCTCTAAGAGAACAGAAGTTCATTGTACATAAATCATTTTCAAAATGGCCAAAACCAATTTAAGATAAACCTGGATGATAGTATCAGACTTAACTAGGGTGACGACATTTTCAAAATACAAAAGCGGGACACCAAGTCTCCCTGCCCCACTCTGCCCTCCCACGCCAGGTCCCATCTCCTGGATTGCAGATGCACCAGGCCAAAGAGGGCAGCAGGGTGGGGAGCCCCAAACCTGCAGCAGCCCCTGCCCTATGCACAAATCTGTGCACATGCCCCCACCATGTCCCCACCCCAGAAGTGTACACAGCAGCAAGGAGACAGCCCCCCTCCCCCCATCCTCCAGACAAGCTGCCCTTGTCTCTGTTTCACTCTCTAGCTAGGCCCTTTGGCTATGCATTTCTGCCCCGGCCCTCAGCCCTGGGCCCCATGCACCACCCTGGCTGGGCAGTGCCCTCAGCCCCAGCCACCAACCCTGCCTCACTCCTTCCCTCACTGCAGGGGGCCTCAATCTCCACCCCCCATGTCACCTGTGCCCCCCCCCGTCACTCCACCACCATAGAGTTACCTGCAGGAAGCTGGGGAGCTGCTCTCCACCTCTACCCAAGTGTACTGCTGGCCACCCCCCAGCCCCAAGCAGGCCCTCGCAGGCTGGAACTTCACCAGCCTGCAAGGGGAAACCCACTGTTTCCCACGTATTTCTCCTTCAAAGAGAAAATCTGCATTTTTCCATGGCAAATAGAAAACCCAGATCCCTGCATATGATACTGGGATGACAGTTGCTATGCTTTGACTGTGTCAAGGGGAATCTGGGACAAATGATGTCTTGGAGTCATTCATCCCAGGACCAGGACTTGATGTTTACATTTTGGAACTATCCCGCCTAATTAGGGATGGGTGCTCACCCTAGATTTAACTGATTTAGGTTAAACTGGTTTATGGAACTTCTGTGCCAGATCCCTTCCTGATTTAAGTTAACTCCCAGTCCCCCAGCAGCCCAAGATGCTTTTCAGTCCTGGGCTGTGCTGTCTGCTCCAATGGAGCAATGCTGACCTCACCCCCAGCTGTCACAGAGCTGATGCACTACAGCCTCAACTCCTCGCCCTGCTCTTTCCCCAGCCATTGCCTTTGGGATGAGCATCCTCATTTGATCCCATATACAATGAGGGTTAATTTCTCTTGTAATCAGAGGGCTCTGAAGTTGTAGTCTTGTCTGGGCATGGCTTTAGAGTGCTTTGAAGGTGCCTGTCATGTAACAAATGTCACTTCTGTTGGGCCCTCTCTGCAGCTTAGAAAAAACTTTGAAGATTGCCTTGATTTTGCCTCAGACTAAGTACAGAGGTTCTAAAAACCCAGCTACAGTAGCTATAAACAAGTATGGATATAGGTACAATTTTTCATTTGTAGCTCTGAAACTCTGTGTTCAAGGAGCTGTGAAAGTCCGGCCCAAGATATCTCCAGATGGGTTCCCACAAGCAGATGTAACTTTGCACTTAATTATGATGTGTTAATCAGGGTTGCAGACAAAAGTGACAATTTTTGCCTGAACTGGAAAAAGAATGCAGCTTATAACTGTGACCAAACACAAGTGCACAGCTTCAGACAGCTTAAAAAATGGCTGATTGGGTGAAAATCTAACCCATCATTGCATGAGGTATTGGATAAAGATGTTTCAAAATGTAGCATCTCTTCTAACTTGTGTCTGCCAAGTTCCCAGCTTGTCACTGTTTTGTTAATGCCAAATATTGCAAAAGCATCACAAGACTGAGGCTCTCCTCATCAAACCCTCAAATCTCCAGATTTTCCCAGCTGGTAAGTCTGTGGAGGGGAAGAGGAGGGGGGAGAGTGAGGCCCCCATAGTGAGGGAGAGAATGGGGCCCCAGGGCTGAGATGGGTTGGTTGGGGGGGGGGGGGGGGGGAGGCACAGCTCCCCACAGCTGTGTGCACCCCCAGGGGAGGCATAGGGGGCATGTGCCCCCTGCAGGGAAGAGATACCCTGTGGGCTCAGGGCTCTGCACCCAGCTGCCTTTGCCCCTGGAGCTCAGCCGCATGACACCAGTGTGCTTCCTGCTGCTGGGTGGGCAGGGGATGTGTTGCACGGCCAGCACTCCCCATGTCCTGTGCCTATTTAGAGGGTGGAAATGGTGTTGCATGGCTGAGCTGCTGGAGCAAAGGCAGCAGGACACAGAGTCCCAAGCCCACAGTGGGCAGCCTGCCTCTGCCCCACAGGCTCCCCATGCCTCCCCTAGGAGTGCATGCAGCTGCAGGGAGCCATGCCTCCTCCCCCTTGGCCCTCTGGACAACCTGCCCTGGCTCCGGGGTCTCTGGGGCCCCATTCACCCCAGCCCCTGCTCCTGTCCAACTCCCTCCCTCACCATGGGGGGCCTCGATCTCAACCCCCCCACTTCCCCTCCCTGGGTACTCTCTCTGTGTGTCTGCTCCTCACTCTCAAGCCACAGCCCCCCCCGGCTGCTGCCCCTCACTCCTGACCCACAATACCCCACATCCTGCAAGGGTGTGCCGCGACCTTCCTTTCCTGGGCTCCAACCCCCCTGCCCGCACACACATACACCCACAGCCCCCCACACCTTCATAAGTAACCTCCCCTCCACACACACACAGACACACTTCAAAAATAGCGTCTCATGATTTACACACCAATCTCTTGATTTTTCTTAAGAGTTCATCCATGATTTTTTGGCATGGTGGGGTTGGCAATATTGCTGTTTTCAGAATGGGAGAGAGGAAAGGGAGCAGAGGGAGTTTAGTCTGGGAGTTTTTCAACCCCACCTGGAGGGTGGGACAGGGGTATTGGAGCCCCCCTACCTCTGTAGATTGGAGGACTCCAATTTACCCATCATCCCACCCTCCAGCACTAGCTGAGGAGCCCCAAGAATGAGCTCCCTCTGCTGCCTTTCCCCCCTCTCATTCTTAAAACAGCAAGAACTGGCAGAGCCATGTCCCTTGCTAAGGGAACCTGGCTGCAGGCTCCCAGCCCCAGCTAGATTCCCCTCCCCCTGGAACTAACAGTGAACTTCTGTCTGGTCTGGGGTAATGCTGTAACTCAGAACACTTTGCAGAAATCGTTCTGAGTTACAGTTGGGAACTGCACTTGTGTCTGCACTGCAGGAACGCTTTTTCAAGGCTTACTCCTAAGCTTGATGATACAAATTTATTTTACAGTGAAGGAGCTCTTGAATACAAAGTACCTACTCACTGGTAAGGGAGAAGCTACCCAGTCTCTTCCCACTCCACCAGCCCATGGCCAAGGGTGGATCCAGGACTATGGCAATGGTGGTGTGGCACACGAGCATGAAGAGAGCTCATTGTGCACGTGCTACACACCCGAAGGCTACACCCCTCTCTTGTGATCCTGAATGTCTCCTGC
>NW_005842451.1:684288-699269 GCF_000455745.1 Alligator sinensis
TGTGATCTCTCACCTCACTGGCACAGGGGCTGCCCAGTGTCCCTGCTTTCAAGCTGCAGGCAGTGAATCCATTTAAAGATAAATACACAAGCACTTCTTCTGTTCTCCACTCTGGAAGACCATTGCCTACAAAGTGCTCATGTATACTGGGGCATCAGGAGGCCCTGCGGTGCAAATCCACTGTATACAGAGGGTACAGAGTGGTTTCAGAATCCAGCCCTCCCTGATGAACTATGTCCAGGAATTTCTATGGCCATAGGGAATGGGCAGGATTTTAACTCTTAAAATGCTAGACAATTGCTTTTTATAGATAGGTATCATCCTTTCTTCCTTTTCTTTAAAATATATATATTCTCCATATACAGTGCTGCTTCTGTCTCAAGACAATTAAATGCAGTGGGGCTTGTCACTACATTACTGGAGTGGGCATGTGTTGAGACCTTTGGTAAAATGAAACCTTCAGGAGAATAAATGGTTGATTTTTATAATCCCATTAATGCTGTTTGCTTTACTGATACGTTTTTCTCTTTAGAAACCAAGAGATACTGTCAGGGAAAACAAATGGCTCAGGGTGGATGTATTGTGTCTTTATAAACTTTATCTGTAGTCTCTCATGTTTTCCCCTGTGCTTTTCTATAGCTGTGTCCTCTGAAGGTCAGTGAGAGCTGAGCACTCCAGAGCAGAGTGGATGGAAGAATGGAGCCATATATATTGAGATAAATAGCATAATCTGCTGTAAAAGCATTACAGCTTGGCCTGGATTGCTTTGGTGTTCAAAAAATTTTCCCTGTACTTTTTTATAGTCATAACTCACTGCTTTCTCTACACAGGGATAAGATTTCTTAATTATTGTGGATTTTTATCTCACTTTCACCCATGTGAATTCCCTGATACTGATTTATCCCCAGTATGACTAGGATCTGAGTCATCCCTTACATATGATGTGGATGGACAACTGTGCTTTCCCAAGGAAATGCCTCTGCAAAACTGGAATTCTTCACCCAGGGCTCACTTATATGAGATGCTTAATGCGCAGTAGGCTAATTCTACTGAGCAGCAGTGTGTCATGGCAAAACTGTGCTAATGTGCACTACTATGTATTAAGCATCACAAAGTCCATGTGCCAGCGCTACTGCGTAGTATTGCCAGTTACTGAGTATTTAGCACCTCATATTAGAGGCACTAAACGTAATGTGCAGTAACGATGGCGCATTAATGCACATGCAGATGTGTCCCCAGACTCCTAAAACTAAGTTAGACCCTGAGCTGGGGAATTTTTCTGTTGACTCCATGCAGCTGTTATCATGTTGCAAATGCTAGTCATGACGAAGGAGACTTTGCTGACAGCTACAGTTATTTACTCTTTACCAGTGAGTCATTCAATCTTCCTCACTAGAGTAGAGAGGAAGGGAGGAGAGAGGATTTGCAGTTCATCTTCACTTCTCCATTACAGTTGTGGGTAATTCCACTCTGAAATTCTTCCTGTGTTCCTAATCCTCAGAGCTTTGACTTGTGTGGGATCAGGATATGGCCTTGCTATCCCCTCTTCCGGTGACTCATGCCATTGATTTGCCCTCTCTCGGCTTTGGGGAACATCCTAGTCTGCTTCTGGTTCTTAATCTTCAGCCTGCTCTGCAAGTTGGAAAAGTTAAATGAGATCTGAGCTGTGTATCTGGAGGCCATCTAGTCATTCTGTGCCATGCTGGGGAGAAATTGGTTAGATGTGATGTAAGGACTGTTCTCAGCCCACCTTCAGGAACTGAGTACATTGAACCTGATTCTCCACTACTGTGAACCTTGGGTGGTAACTTAGGCCTGTCCATAGTTGGTGTGGATTGCTGCCAAATCAGAATTTTTTTGCTCACACTAGTGGTTATGGGACAACCGATTCCACCTGTGGCTTAATGGCAACATCCCTGGCAGCAGGGAATGCCTCTCTCGTGCTACTTTTTTTCCTGCTGGCTTGAGTAACAAGACACAAATTTAGAATTTGAGTTATGATGTGTATGTGGCAGTCTATCAGGCTGGTCTACTGAGACTCAGCTAAATTATTTTTCTTCACTTAATCAAATCTTAGCTGCAGCCAGACAGTTAGCTCACCTGTGAACTTGTAACTTGAACAATTCTGTTGTCCATCTCTCTCTGAAGCTTCTAGTCAAGATAGTGAGGTGGCTTTTGTATTCAGCTCTGTTAGCTGCATAGGAAAATGCTTAATCATTTGACCATAGTTTAGTTTCACTTGAATGCAACACAATTAGTTCATTCCTACTTTTATTATGTCATTGAACTAACTTGCCATTCCTATGCTCTCCAAGGAGAGAGACCTATTAAGCAGAACCCTGGTCGCCTGATACCTGTGGAGATTTGCACTTATACATGGATTTTCCAAATGAGATGTATTTTTTTTTTCTATTGCTTTGCCCCTGTTGCAGTCATCTATACCTGGAAAAGGCTGGTGTTAGATACTACCCTCTCATTTTCACAGCGTTCTCCGTGCAGTGTATAACTGACTGCACCAAGCACATGACAATGGTAGATAAGGGCTGTGAAATAATTTAACTAAAGGGTCACCCTTTATTTAAGACTTACTTTTTATGTTACACTAAGCAGTTCTACATCTATAAGGCTGCTTCAAGTCAGAATAATGCTTTCTCCACTCCTAAATGTTCACGTAGCTCCACAGGGAATAAGTCGGTGTAATTCTTTGGCCTTACGCTGTTTGCAAAGTGGAACCCTGCTAATTGGTATTCAACATAACAGAGAGAAATTGCTTCACAAGCTCATAAAAACCTGATGAGATGAACTCATCAGCTAAAGTCAGCAATGAGTGATCAAATCCTAAAGGAAACCATAAGTTTTATGGTTCATATATACTGTGTCCACATACAATTTAATTTGACCACCTGAAGCAGAAAGATATTGGATTCATGCAGTGCCTGTAGTATCATTTGCAGTCAGTGAGCTTTTTTTCCCACCATCAGAGTCATGGCCCTTGTGGGAACATAATCAGGTGAATGGAGAATATAAAATATAGAGGGGGAAGCAGAAAAGAAGCAGGCAGCAAAAAATAATGTAGGTCTAAGGATTTTGGATCACCCACCACATCAGCAAATCCCCTTTTACTAGAGCTGGTAAGCTAGACATGGAGCCTTGGTCCCAAGTAGATATGATCTCCTGCTTTGTCTTGTCAAGAGTTTCTCATCACTTATTTATATTGAGATCTTAGCCATCACTGTAGCCCAACCAGCACAAATCCCTTGTGCAGATCAGATTCAAACCAACATGATGCGATTTCTGGCAGGGCAGTTTGCCCCGACTTAAAATTCTAGACAGATCAATGGAATATAGAATATCTCTAGCTATCACCTGGATGACTGGAGTTCAGTTCTGCATCTGAGAGGATGAAGCCCTTTTATGTACATGCCTCACTGGATTCACTATAGGAGTCAGAGAGTGAAATCCTCTGTTCCATGTTTTGTAGGAGGTCATAATGGTCCCTTTTGGCCTTAAACATGAATAGGAGTCTGCACCACTGCAGTTATAATAGTGACTTCAGATTCTTGGCCTGAATCTCTGCTACCTGGCACCTCAGGCAGGTTTATTCCAACACAGACTAAGCCTTGGTTTTTATAATAAATGAATACAAGGAGCTGGGTGAAACAGAAGCTTAAGCCAATATGCAAAATGCAGGTCTGTGAAAATGCAAAGGTATGGCAGAGAAGATCAGAGGGGACAGGTGCTAAAGGACGCGAGATAGGTGGGAGCAGTGGGTGGGAAAGGGAAATATTGACTGGTGATAGAATGTAGCTGGTAAAATGTAGAGAGGTTACCTGGCATTATTGAATGGCAGCAGGTTATAACATGCCATAAATTCAGTGTCTGTATCTGACAGACATAATGTCTGATCTTCCCTGCCATGCATTTGCATTTTCACAGACCTGCATTTTGTATATTGGCTTAAGCTTCACTTCCACCCAGATGAGAACACACACACCAGAAGACTCTCCCTGTGCCTGAAGAAGGGTGTTTGTAAAGCTTGTAAAGAACAATTTTCCAACTATTTAGTTGGTCTAATAAAAGCATTTACCCAAAAAACCTTGTCTGCCTATGCCCTTAGGCCAACATGGCTATAGCCAACACTTCCTTGCTCCTGTTCTTTTGTACTCTTCCATCTAAATAACTTTTCCCTGCAGAGCAATATCAGTTGTGGTCACCAGCTTTTCAAGCTTAAAAAGAAGGGGGATACAGTTCCTGTATTTGACTCCTCTTGACTTCCCTAGCTCACTAACCTCCCCATTGCTTCCACTGTGTGTGGCCATGTGTCTCCCAGAAGAATTACAGCTCTTATGGTAGAAACTATGATTGTAGAGGCATTCACACTGTTTCACCTGGAACAAAAATGGGTGTTCTGGAAGGAAAATAACCCATCTCCAACCAGATTGAAGTTGCTCCCAGGAGCATTTTTCCCTTGTGAACAAAGACCTGTAAACTTTACCCACCCCTCAACATTTGACTTCTGCCAGGGGCCAGAAGGAGCTGAGTGGTGGGGAAATGCTCCCTGTACCTTCCAAGACTGACGTCATCCCAGTCTGGAGAAAGCAGCTGCTGCTGACCTCCTGGTCCTTGGAGGCATCAAGCAGTAGGAAAGGCTCCTTTGCCTTCCCCAAGCTGGGCTGACCCCAATCTGGAGAAGATGCAGGGAGCAGCTGTTCCTGCTTCTCCCATAGACCAGAAGGGGGGCAGCAGCTGCCCAGTTCTCCCTGTTATGAAGATCACACAGGGGCTCTAAAGGTGCTACTGAGTCTGATCTGCTTCCAGGTCACTGCTTTCTCCCTGTGCACTCATCACACTCAGTACCCAATGCAAGAAGGGGCTGGGGGCTTTGCCCCACTGCTCACATGAGGACTGGAGTTGCAGTAGCTCCCCATGCTTTCCCCAGACCAGGATCATCCTGGTCTAAGGGGGGCATGACGAGCAGGGGAGAGGGACAATTGCAGGCTGAACACCTGTGGAAAAATTTTACCCCTTAAAATGAATGCCTCGTCATCTCTAGGACCTACTTACAAATAGATAGAGAGCTACCAACTGAACAGAGATGCAGTGAGTCTGGGTTTGGGGGAAAATTTTTAAAAAAATGACAGAACACTTTTCTGTTGAAAAATATGGTTTAATCAAAATCAAAATATTGTGTGCAAACATATTGATTTTGATGATGGAAAAAAATCAAACCCAATTTTTATGACTTTCATTTTATTTTGATGTCATGGACATGTTCCAATGTTCTTTCATTTGGACTTCTTTATTTAAAAGGTGAACTATAATTCATATTCTTAATAAAACATAGTTTGACAAACTGTTCCAAAAGTTGGAAATCAAAACTTTTCATAATTCTCATTCTATAGGACACTCCAACATTTTGTTTCCATTTGGAATAGGGAAAAAATAAAACCCTAAAAATAATGTTACCTGCAGAATTAATGTTATTTTTGAATGGCTCAAATTAGCTTTAATACAGGAAGGTCTTTCTTAAGCCTCTACTGATGCTCTAAACCTCTGGGTGAGGGAAGGGCTCCTACTGACAGTGGCAATGCATATGGGGTGCATGGGGGTGCACGTGCACCCCCCTGAGAGTGCTGGTGCACCCCCTGACAGGCCATGCTCTCCACTTAGGTGACAGGCGGTGGGGGGGGGGACAGGTGAGAGCACAGGTGCCCCCCTGCGAGCCCCAGCTAGGGAGTGGGAGAGCCGTGGCCACTTCCAGAAAAACCACTTCCAGGAGCATGCCCAGCCACAGGGGAACGCCCCCCCTCCCCCAGTCAGCATGATTGGCTGTGGGGAGACCCCCCCCCCAGTTGCTGAATGGTTGCTGGGGGGGCATATGTCCCCCCGACTAAGGCGGCACCAGTTGCCCATGTGTACTGAAATGTCCGGGTAAGAGTCTCAATCCTGTTGCTTGTTCTAACAGTCACAAGTTGAGTCTTAAGACTATCTACTCTTCCCCAACTCATCACCCACTAAAGCAATCCATCTTTTAAGGCAGTGCTTCTCAACCTTGTTAGACTCAAGGCATCCCTCAAAAAATACCGTCTATTGGCTTTCACTCATTTCTTGACTATGAAAAAATAGTAGAGAGATTCTTCTATTGTGAAGAACTCAAAAAGACCACAACAGATCAGAATGGCATTGATACTCTGGATTCCTATTGGACATCTCTGGGTTTATCTTGTGAATCCTGTAGGTGTTTGCTCACATAATGGGGCTCATATAATATGGCATCCTTAGAAGGATCTCCATAGTACCCCAGGGTACCATGGCCCACTGGTTGGGAAGCATTGTTCTAAGTGTTAGTTTTACACAGCTGTTCTAATCTCAAAAAGGGCCCTGTTTTGTTGGTCATGGGAGCCTCAAGCCAACCCAGCCATCTGCATTAAGATAAAAAATGCATAAAGTCTTTGGCTCAAAACAAACCCTCTGTGCAAGCTCTCTGACCATTTAGGTTACTATACAAAAGGTGGCTGCAACACTTCCACTGCACAGCAAGTCCTGCTCAGCCAGGCAACAGCCAGGCAGAATTTGAGTGGGGAAGACAGGGAGGTAATCTTCCTACCCAAACTGTCCCGTTCTCAGTAGCCAGCTTGAAATGTTTTCAATATATTACACACAGGGCCCTGCAGGATTTACAATGGCTATGGTATGGATCTGGTAGAGTTCAGTCTCCTTCCCCATGTAAACATCTAATTCTGCCAAGAGGGCTCTGCTCCAGCCTCAAGCAAACAGAGGTGCCTAGTGAGCAGCCCTGATATGGATGCTTCTGATTCAGGTGAAGGGAGAGAATACTATTTAGATAACTGTAAGGGACTCCATGTTCAGTTTGTGTATTTTTGTGACTCTGAACAAGGTGCCTAAATCTTCCCATTGACCATATAGGGACCCCACCCCCAGCTGTTTTCTGTGACTTGAGCTTGAATTTCTGTGACTTGAGCTTGAAAACTAGAGCTTGAATTTTCTGAGGAGTGCCTAGAGTCTAAAAATGTTGAGAACCACTGATCTAAGCAAACCTGAGCCTAAATTGTGGAGCTACCTAAGGATACAATCTAGATTAGGTGTATATTGCCTGCTGTGTGGAAAATAGTGCAATTCAGGAGGCCACCCTTCCGTTTGGTACCTTAATTTAGAGGTCAATAGGGCTGTTTGAATAAGTCACTACTCTGTAAAAATTCAGATGGCAGAATCTGACCCATTTGCAGCAACTGTACTAAGAGCTTCAGATTTCAACTACTCTAGAGAAACTATAAACCCAGTGTTAAGGATAGTAGTCCCTTTGAAACTTTTTTTTTCATTTACCTTCTATGCCAATAGTACTTGACAGCTCACTTGTATCGCTAGAGGATCATGCTGAGGTAACAGCTGCAACATAACCTCACACACACTCCCAAACAGAAGCTCCCCTCCCCTTTTTTCAATGATCCAAATGTATGTCTAGCCATAACTTAAATTAAGCTTTATAAATGAGACAGAGCTCTAATTCACATGAAAAATGCCCTTTCCCTTCAGGAGATAAGATTTGAAATGTGCTCTGTACTTTTGAGGGCGATTTGGAAGTGTGATGGAAACAAGACTAAACAAAAAACCATTTACGATCCAACCATAACAGGAACAGCACTGAGCAAAATCCCACCACCCCTTGTTGCTTTTTGCTTTTCCCAGTGATGCCTTCCATTGTAATATAATGGCTCTGTTTCCAATGCTATCTTTAAAGCAATCTTATTAAAATAGCCCTCTGCCATATGATATTATTTGCGTTCCTTAAACAGCTTGTGCTATTTCCTATAGTTAGAATGAAACATCCTGCTAATACCACTGTAAATGTAACTATTGTTTGTGGCAACTACCTGTTTTTTTATTGGTACTCACGGTAGCTGAACAGAAAGCAAATAAAGAATACAAGGGGCTGGCAGGGGAGAGATGCTTGTGTGCTGTGCCCCTTTCAAAGGTCCTGTCCTTCAGGGTGCTGACTGTGTCCAGTTCCTGTTGAAGTCAAGGGCACATTGGCTTCTCTTTATGCATATTGCAATCTTTACTGCAGGCAGATATGGCCTTGTCACTAGGAATATTTTACAAAATTATGCCACCATTACTACGGATGTTTCCAATTCATAATTGTTAGAAACTGGAGGGAACCTAGGGGGTGGGAGCACAGTATAAAGTGGGGATTGTTAGTGCAAGGGGAGTTGACTCAGCATTCACTTGGTTGGAAACACTGGAAACAACATTTCCAATAAAGCTCATGAGGCATAGATGATCTGAGCAAGGCAGTTGGGCTGTATTAGCCCTCTGAGGTCTGCAGGAGGAAGTGGGTCCTGTCTGCTGTTCTCATAGCTATGAGTCAAGAACTAATCATCCTCCCCTAAGTCACAAGACACTCGTTGTGGTTTGGGTGGTTTAGTGCCAGGCTTCTGTCTGAATCCTGGCTGCTAGTTAGTATCTGCCTTTGACTATTCAGAAGCAGTTTGACTTCAGGAGTACCATTCAATTTAATTAGCTCTATAGATAGTAAATGAGAGGATGGTAGGAGGTAGCACATTTTTATTTTTGAGGAGAAACTGAGAGGCTGTCTGAAAAAGAAACACCAACCTATTTATTACATTTGCTCTCTGGTTGCAATTATCCTGCCTGTTTCCCAATCTGTTATTAAACCCTGATAATTTTTTTTTTCAGCTATTTTAATAAACCCTGGGCTTTTGACTTTTTGTTTAACACTTAACCTTGCTCCTTTCTTCCATTTTCATTACTCTGTGATGCAATGAGCATCAGCTTATATAACAGCAGTTGCCTGTTGACAGGGGAAATTTTATATGCATGCAGGGCTGGTGGAGATGCATGGAGCATTGGCAGATAAGTAAATCTCATCATCTTTATGTTAGCAAGAACCAGCTGAATGCTGTTTAGAAGACAAATAGGAAACCACCCAGTGAAATCTATTAACAATAGCAGTGGTGAGTATTAGAGATGCCATCACTGTATGCTGTCTGTATCAACTAGACTAGAGCACTAAATGCCAGTTATTGTAACTGTCACATACAATATCAATTGGTGTAAATTGATGTGTTCTTAATGATGCACTAAGATATGCATCTAAGAAATTATTCGTACTTAAATAGTAAGGGAGGCCAAGCTTTTGTCCTCATTTATACCTGTTCCACACCAATGGCCAGAGTAAACAATCATCTCCTATTTTATTTATTTATTCATTAGATGTATATGCTGCATTTCCCAAAAAATAAGGCTTACACTAAGACAAAATTGCTTTGTAATCAGATAAATCGCGAGTGTGTGTGTGCTTCAGAGAGTAATGACACTTTTTAAATAAAACCATTTTGCCTGCAGGGTGGGAAACTACACAGCAATGGGGAATGCTCATTGAGGCATTATTGAACATACTCATCATTTACAACTATGTAGAGAAGTGATGCAACCTACTAATCGTTTTATGTCAAAATTGCTGTCATTTTCTGAAGTCTTCTTCATGCATATACATTATATAACAAAAATTCCCCAAACAATACCCTAACTTGACCTTGACCTTGACCTGACCCAATAACAAGGTCTTGAAGTGCTCCCAAAACATATCCAAGCCCAGGCCCTGACAGGTCACAAAGGGGACGGACTTTCACAACAGAAGGGCAACTGCCGAGAATGATGTCCCATGTGTTTTCACCAAGTGACCCTGGCACACAAAAGGTACATGCAGAAGGTCGCTCTTGGCTGATCTTTAGCAGCTGACATGGAGCGTAAAAGAGAAAATGGGCCTTTAGATAGGTAAGACCTAGGCTATTTAGGCCTTATAGGACAAAAGCAATACCTGGAATTGTACCCAGAAAGCTATTAGAAGCCACTAAAGGAGTTGATTTTCTCCTGCAAAATCTGGGGATGGCATTATCACCCCAGTTTTATAGATGGGAAATTAAAACACAGATGTTCTTGGAAGTGACTTGCACAAGGTCATACATGAAGTTTGTGGTCTGGTTAAGAATTGAACTTTGCTTCCCCACATCCTGAGTCTAGTACATAGTGCTGTCCTCCCAAGGGCCTCTAAAGCCATGAAAGAGGGTAGAATTAGGTTCTGCTTATACATAAGCATCTATTCTTTTTACTTAACTGCAAGTAATTAAAGATAAATGCCAGTGAAGAACATATCACTGTAGTTCAGACCTGATCCTGAAAGCCTCCAGGGTTTTCTTAGTGTTCTCCACATAATATACAAGTGGAGCTCTTCCACTGTAAGTAGTTGGAGAATCAGGCCCTTGTTTTGTTAAGAGTTTGAAATCCAAGTATTGTTACACTGATATGGTTAGTTGTCCAATCTCAGTGCAGAATTGGGTCCCAAATGCTTACATATAAAGTTGCTATGGCAGCTGTACCCTGCTGCAATTTCTCCATGTGTGTAGTGCTAATTATTGTAAATGGGTATTACAGGAGTTCTTGAAAGGGGAAGACTAAACTCCTTGGGGTCTTAGTTCCAACTTGCTTTAAGAAGCACAAAGGAATCACTCCTTGTTCTGATACAGCATATATTATCTGAAAATTCAGATAAACTGTTTCATCATAAAAAAGGCAGTCCTGGCTTACAGCTCATACTCCCTTAGAAGAGGATTTGTTCAATTTAACTTCTGGAAATTAAAAGTACCCCAAATGGCAACTGGGTTTGACCTCCCCCCTCATCACTGCTGCACTTGCTCCTGGGGTGGAATATCCCCCTGCTGTCCCCTCTGTGGGATGACACAGGGAGGGAGAATAACCCCATCCCTGCCCCGCCCCCCCCCCGCCCACCAAGGGGCCTTATGGGCAGGTTGTGTCCCTGCCAGGCCACTGCAGTGGGAGGGGGTTGGGCCTTTGGTGGGGGCAGCAGCCCATCATAATGTCAAGGAGCACGAGTCCCTTCCTGGTGGGGGCCCTGCTGCAGGGCGGGCAGAGCTGCAGTGGGCTACGCACAAAAGCAGGGGGCCAGGAGGGGTCCAGGGCTCCCTCCCCCCCCACAAGCACCACTACCATGGCTGCTTTTCTTGCCCTGCAGTGTGCCCCCCAACTGGGAAGGGGCTCCTGCCCGTCCTGTCCCTGCCCCGTTGCTCCCTTCACGTCACTCTGGCCAGGTAGGGACACAGCCAGGCGCCACAGGCTGGGCTGATATGGCCTGTGGAGGGGCTTTGTCTGACCCCTGGCAGGTCCCTCAGTCCTCCTGGGCCAAGGTGAGGGGGGAGCAACCATGACGGGACAGGAGCCCCTTCCCAGTGTGGGCAGGCATGCTGTGGTGCAAGGAAAGTGGCTGGGGCTGATCACTTAAACCGGTTTATGTGTAATGTCTGTCCCTAGCCTTAAACATTTTTTGCCTTGCTGCAAAGTGCAAAGAATTAGAGAACGCAAAGGAAATTAGTTTGAGATGATAATATGGCATGCTTGATGAGGCCATAAAACTTGGGAAATTTACTTTGAAAAGGGTAAAATCCATATAACAATTAGGATGTGTAATCCATTTAGACAGGGGAGAGGAAATGGACAAAATCAATTTCCACATAGAGAGTTATTCAATATGCATGTTTATGCAATTAAAAAACAAACACATTAGGCATATCTTTTATAATATCTATTATTTTCCTATAATCTTTTAGAGGAAACCTTTCCAAATTCCCATGTAAGCCATAAAAAGTTACCTCTTAAAAAGGAACCAGAAATGAATATTTGTGTACAGTTATTAATCCCACTGATGCTAAAGGCCATTCCTAACTATACCATACTCAAGTTTTACTTCTTCAATCTGCTTTCAGTAACATTCAACTCAGCACAGCATGTCAGTAAAACAAGCTATAACCCTACAAAAACAAAAAAACACTGAATATTTCATTCTCTCCATAGAGAGAAAGTATGAAGGAGAATGAACAAGTCCTGACATGTTAGACATACCCTTAGTGACCACTGAGTTGCACAACCCCACCCTTCCACTCCCATTCTGCATACACCAAACCCGGAAATATAATAGTGGAGTCACCCACTGGGCACAGCTTGCCACCCCTTGTAAGGATGTTAGAGACAGTGAGCAAACAAAAGGCAAATTTTTTGGCAGTGCTTTCAGGAGTGCAGAAATAGTATGGACATGCCCTTATTTAAGATACTATGGAAAGATGCTAAGATACTGTGATGATGGGGAGTCAACCTGCCCAGTTTGAACAAGTATTTGAGGCATCTGCCTGCACGCATCTGAATATTTACATCTTAGAAAATCTAGCTCTTGTTGTTTTAGGAGGAATCAAAACCTTTTGTTCCTCTGTGCAGATGTATAATGTATATTTGTTTAGATAATACTAATCCCCTTTCCTTTTGGGTTGTCTTTCTTATTTTTATATAGATAAATCACATCCTAAGTAACATTCTTTGAGTTCATTTGTGATTGAAAACACTGTCAAGATTCACTTGGTGGAGAAACCTTGTGGGAAGTTTGTACAGAGTCAGTTGAGAGCTTCTGAAAAATAATAGTTTCAGGGTGGGGGCGGGGGTACAGTGTACTCAGAAAAAAGCAACTGAAATTAGTCTTGCTCTTCACGGGATCCCTTGCTCTGATGTAATAATGAAAGATTTAAGCCTCTGTACACCCACCCACACACACAGCAAACATTCACTTAATAGACTCTGTCCTGCTCAACCGCTGAGAAACAACAACTGCGTCTTGCAGGCCAAGAGCTCAAAAGCAAAGTGGGTGTTCCAGGGTACATTGTTGCTGAGTTCCTCTCATCAACAACCCTCTGCTGCAGATTGTATTATAAACCCCATGCACACTACTTTGCTGTGCTGTGCTTAGCTTCACACCTGCGTGGTGGTATGGCATGTCCTAGACTTTCCTTTACCAACTGAGACACGTTGGGGGTGTTGAGCTGTGACCCCATGAATAGGGTTGCCAACTCTGAATCTCTTCTGGGAGGTTTCATCGCATGATGTAATGACATTAATGACTTTATGTTAGGAAGGCAAATGCACATTACTATTACAATTTTAAAACCCACTGGACAGCCATATAAATCAGATTCAACATTTAATATTTATTTTAATGAATGTCCTATCATTTGTCTCCCGGGTGACTCACAGCAGTCTCCTGGAGATTTATCTTTAATTCCTGGAGACTCCAGGGCAATCCTGAAAGGTTGGCAACCCTACCCATGAACTATGCCTGTGATTCCGGCTGAGGAAGAGCCTGCAAAGCACTGAGCATCCTCCATTCCTATTGCACTCGGTGGGAACTGAACTTCTCAACAGCTGCTCAGCACTTGGGGCCAGGCCACTTAATGAGAGTTGCAGGGCCTGATGACTTGGCCTCAAATTTTTTAAGCAGTGGAATAGAGGAACAGGCTCGACAATGTGCTTCTTTTGCATTGAAACTTAAATCCAAGGAGAACTGCCTGGTTTCAGCTTCTGCTCTGAATTCTCTTAACTCAGCCCACCTATGCTGGAAGCCCTATGAATTACTTGCTGTTGCTTTTGCACCCAGATAATATAAGTTCAGTACTGCCAACTCATGATTTTTGGCATTGTTCTTAAAGTCTACGCTTCAGGAATGTGAAAAGGTTAGCTCTTTCTTTTATATATGTGTATAAGTTAATATCTTTGTATATATAATGTGCGTGTGTATATATATCTATACACATAATATATACATATATATATAATGTGTATATATACATGTATACGTTTATATATATGTATAATGTAAGTTGAGTACTGCCAACTCATGATTTTTGGCATTGTTCTTAAAGTCTACACTTCGGGAATGTGAAAAACTTAGCTCTTTCTTGTATATATATCTACATTATATATAAAAGAAACAGCTAAGTTTTATATATATCTACATTATATATAAAATAAAGAGCTAAGTTTTTCACATTCCCGAAGTGTAGACTTTAAGAACAATGCCAAAAATCATGAGTTGGCAACACTGTAGGTTAAAATATTTTTCTTCCCCACCACATTTTTTTAATTCACCTGTTATGTCTTTTCTTTTAGGTAACATGATATTTGTGGCTACCACAAGGCGTAGATTTGTCTGAAGCCTCTAGGCACTCTCAGAATGTAATCAATCTTCCAGTGACTTGCAGAAATCCAGGTGGGGAAATCAGCAGCTCTGAATGTTTGGCCGTGGGGTTTCATGTTTGTTTGTAGGAACGAAAACTTGAAGCAAAATTAGCAGTGGGTAGGAAGGAAGGGAAGTGAAAATGCTTGAATTTAATAAACTTCTGCTGAACATCACTTGTTTTCTAAAGATATTCAAAGTTATAGGATATCCTCTATTTTGCAAGAGTTTGTATCCAGGAGATGGCTGTAGGAGTGGAAATAGGAATGGGGAACTCCCTACTGTTGTATGATTTCCATGGCTTGAGTGTATCAAATTCTGCAGCAGTGTGCTAGGAAAGGGATGTGTAGGGGAGGACAGGATTAGTGGTATCCTTATTTACTTATTTACACACACACACATGATACCAATATAAATGCACAATAATTGTAAAGGATACTGATTACTAGGACTGTGCAAAGCTTTGGGTGCTGATTCAATTCGGAAGAGATTCAGCCTGATTCGGTGGCTGAATCTCTGAATCTGGATTGAATCATGAAACCAATTAAAAGGTCCGAATCAATCTGGAAAAGATTCAGAAAGCATCAGCGATTCAGGCAGTCCTCGCTGACTGCCGCAGGGAGCTGGACCCAGACTCCATGCTGGTAAGTAGGGGGCAGGGAAGGAGGGGCTGGAGGAGGGGGGAAAGGACCATGGTGGGACTCCTGCCAGGCCCCATCCCCTGCCTGCTCCCCCAGTCCCCCTGAGGACCCCTTGACTCCCTCCCATTCTCCCACCACCCCGTGGCTGCCCTGCCCTTTATTGTTTTTGAAAAGGCTGGGAACTGGGGCAGACAGGGCAGCCATGGGGGAGGGGGGCTGAGAGAGCA
>NW_005842451.1:699397-707088 GCF_000455745.1 Alligator sinensis
CCCAGGCAGCAGCTGGTGAGTGCGAGCTTTTTTTTTTTTTCAAAGAGCTGGGAGCTGGGCCAGGCAGGACTAAGAAAGTGGGCTGGGGATGGGGTCTCTGTGATTCAGAGATTCGGCTGATTCGGCAGCAGCCAAATCTCCAAATCAGATTCGGCTGAATTGATTCGGGACAGTGATTTGAATCACCAAATTGAATCACTGTCCCCTGAATTGGCCAAATCTGAATCCAAAGCGAATACTATCCACTTCGCACAGGCCTATTGATTACATTAATTTTCTAATATTTAATTAAAAAGCCCTCTGTAGCTATCTTTTGGTTCCTTTCAGGCTTTTATTTTCCAATTTATCATAGCACAAAAGCAACAAAAAACCAAAAGCAAGTGTTCTTGCTGTATCTTTCAGACATAGCATGAGGCTAGAGGCTAGCCTCATGCACCTCTGTGCTATTATTGTAATAACCTCTCTGCTCTCAGAGGTGAAGTCATGGGAACCAATAACTCAGAAAAGGGTAGCAGGAAAAGACAGCACCAAATCGAATGTAAAAGTTACCAAGTGTGTGTGGGTTGTGGGGTAAGGCAGGGGAGAGGGATGGAGAAGCAGGCAAGCTAGTTGGAGCAATATGGGAAGGTGCCTCACCTAGGGAATGGGAAAGGCAACTGTTTACTGGAAAGCAAGAACATAGTACATTTTCTTGACTGTTTTCTGGTATTTCTTTGGGCAGAAGATTTGTAAGACCTTGTCAAATCAAATACCAAACAGTACTGAAGACCTTTGTGATGCCCCTGGTAGCAGATGATTCACGAGAACACCAATGCCCATAGCAAGTACTAACCTATGCTCACTTCCTCTGCATCTTGGCAAAATCAGGAAGGTTGTCATTTGTAATTACAGCACCAGCCTGAGACTTGTTTGACCTACGTTCAGTTCTCATCTCAGGTACAGACTGCTGTTAGCAACTCTGTTGATTCAGTACAAATCTGATGTGCATGTGTGTATTGTTTAGACCCCCAGGGATTGTGTGATCATTTCAGCTTGCTTTTTTTTTTTTTTAAACAAAGCAAGCTCCCAGTCCTCCTTGTCACAGACAAGCTTGACAAAGAAACCTCAAAAGCTCAAACAGCCCAAGTGATCAGCTATTGTGATACTTGTGATTTGTTTTACACTTAACACTTACCTCTTGCCCATTTCTCACAATTTGTGCCACATTGTTCCAGCCAACTGTCTTGGCTTTACAAATCAAGCATGACTATTACCCCCCAGAAGAAAGGTATAAGGAGCAAGCTGGACTTGTCAATGCACAGGAAGAGAGGTAATTCTTTAAGTCAGGATGCTGCTATGTACATTTTGTAGATGGAATAGCAGTTCTTATACTATTGAGTGTCCTCAGTTGCTATGGGGTTTCTCCAGTGGGGTCTTCATGAACCCCTGGCTAGGGACAGAAATTACGTGTAAACCACTATAAGTTAATTGGAAACTGGTTCAAACCTGTAACACAACAGTAGTTCAGTGCACATAAACCACTTTAAAAATGACAGAAACCTATTTTAGGTATCTGTCATTTAAGATAAACCTGGATGGATGTTGTATTAGATTTAACTGATTTAGATTAAATCAGTTTATTGAACTTTTGTTTGAGATCTCCTCCAGATTCAAGTTAACTCATAGTCCCCCGGTATCCCAGGATGCTTTGCACCCTCCCCTCACAGGGTGCATGGGCTAGCCTTGACTCAAGCTGTCTGCTCCAGCCTAGCAGAGAGGCATGCTATAATACCCCACCACCACCCCGGCTTCTGGCCTGGGCCACTGCAGGCATGTGGCTGCATTTCCCAAATCAAAAGTGAATGTCTGTTTACATGCTTCTCAGTTCAATCTATACAGCTTAGACTATCCTGCAAATATTGAATCGATCCAGCCTTGGACTTTTTGATTGTCTGTACTTAGCCACTAAGAGCAGTGGTGCTCCAACTTTTTGCCCTATGGCCTGGATGTACTCAGCTGGTGGGCTGGATCTGGTGTGTGGGGCTGGTGTCATGGGGCCCAATCCAGCCACATGTAAAGTAGCAGGGGGTATGGCCCAGCCCCAATCCAGCTGCGTGGTGGGAAGGGGGCAAGGTCCAGCCCCAATCTGGCCACACAGGAGAAGGGGGAGCAGCCCAGCCCCAATCTGGCCATGCAGGGGAATGAAGCATGCCTCAGCCCCAATCTGGCTGTGAGGGGCTTGGGAATTTGGCAGCAATGGAGGCATGATGGTATTAATTACCATTGCTGCCCTGCCACCAAATTTCTTACCCTGTGGAAAGCCCAGAGGGCTGGATGCCGTGATTCTGTAGGCCAGATTTGGCCCATGGGCTGGGGGTTGAGCATCCCTGCCTTAAACCAATGAAGAAGAATAAAAGGGCCATTTGAAAATGGATAAATGAGCTGAGAAGTTCTTTAGGACTCTGCTTTGATGGATGATGCCACCAATTAATCCATGAATCTTCTGAATGCCATAGAGAAATATAGGGACTCAGGGGAGAATGTGCTTGGGACATCCATATGAACAGTTCCACAAGTGCTGCCTGGGTTCCTCTCCATGCTGCTAGGTTTCTGCAGAGACCATGTTACCCATCTGTTTCAAAATGCTCATAATGACTAGGCACAAAAGCTGTGTGAGTCTCTGGTGAGCCTGTGAAACTGTTCTCCAGAGTTTGGGGAGGAAGGGAAGAATTATGATGAATGAAATCAGTCTAGACCTGAGGAACCAGCTCCAGCAGAAGACCTTCTGGAGGGTCAGGGGAAGGAACATATGTCATAGACTTTCTGTCCCTGTTCCTGGACAGAGACTTGTCCTTGCTCCAGTGGTGGCAGGAGTGTTTGGCCCTGAATGGATAGACTAAATATACATATGTACTGGCAGTCCCTATGCGTGTGGATAACCATCCATCCTGAAGTGCATAACCTCCCTGGTTCTTGGGCTGGACTCCATATGACAGCTTGTTTCTTGGTCTGCCAGATCCTGAGCTATGTTCTCTCTCCAGCAGTCACTGTACCTGGGCCTGAATCCTGCAGAAACTCGAATGACTACAGAACACTGCAGTATGTCTCTGCAGCAACGTAGGCTTCGATGAGCACATCAAACCAGGCCTCTGCTCTCTACTCTTGCTATCCACAGAATTTCAAACTGAGTTCAAATTTTCAACCTTTTATCTTTAAGGCAGCCTGGCCTGGCCAGAGATTTCTTTAAACAAAAAATGGGCAATAAACTTTCCCTTCAAAAAGGAGTTTTCCACAGCAAGAGTAAAGCTTGTCTCCCCAGGAGAAAGCATTTTATGAGGGGCCTGTGGAATGAACGCCCTGTGGGACAAGAGACCATCATAGACCTCACCACCAAATGCAAGGTGCCTTTTTTGCTCTGCCCCTCTCACAGAACCACAGAGCAACCGATTAGATTCGAAACATACAGAAAAACAAAGGAAGGGAGCCCGAAGGGGGAGAAACCTCTACCAAGATGCACGATAACCACTCTCATCCCAACCCACTTAATAAAGAACAACTGAAGGACAGAGGCCTGGCCAAATAATAGTTCACAGAATGACTCTGAGTTGCTGAAATACAAAGAACCCTTACACACAAAAAAAGTTTTACAGTAATAGGAATCACTTCCAGAAGTCCCTGTAGTACACAATACATGCAGAGAACAGAAAGTAAATGTGACAGATGTTTATTCTAGTGTTTACTGTAAAGCTGGAAGGGGGCATAAGAACCTATATAGAGTATATAAGAACATATATTGAATAGAATAGTACATACACAATGCCTTTCACTTCCCTTTTATTGTTTGGGGTTTTTTGTTTTCACTTGTATATAAGGGCTATCTAGTATTAAACCACTGAAAAGATAACAGGTTGGAGTGATGTTATTGCCAGGATGGTCCAGGAATTTGGAGGCAGGGGGTTTTATAGGTGATATCTTTTATTGGACCAACTGTCTGGTTGGCAAAAAGCTAGACAAGTTTTTTGAATGCAAGGCATTCTTTATCAGATCACTTGAAGAATAAGGTCATGTGTTAGAGAGCTTGTTTAACTTAACCTAACTATGCAGTTGGTCCAATAAAAGATATCAATCAAAAAATCCTTGCCTGAAAAGATGACAGAAATAAAAATAACATGTATGTATATATTAAAAAAACCCTAAGATCTGTCTATTTAGTGCCAAGATTTTATACCTCACCCTCGCCCATTGTTTAAACCAGTTTTGGGAAAGTACCAGTGCTAGATTGGAAGTGTTTTGTTAACCACAGGACAGGTACATATTGGGTCCACACTAGGAATTTGCTCTCCAGAGGTTTACCCATAGCGTACTTATAGGTTTAAGAAAATACTACAGGCTTAATGTCAGTTTGATCCTGGGTAACCAGTGAGTGGCGTATGTTGTGAAAGTGGATGTCATTTGTTTATTGTCCACTAGAAAATGGACCGAGACCATTTAATTCATGTTCATAAATGCCACTGAACTGCCATCTTGTAGTAAGAGAATGGCTGTAGGTCCCAATAGCCTCCTGTTGGAACCATTTCCCTTCCTGCCTTAAATCTTTCTGCTCTTTGTGTTGCAAGCTCTTCAGGGTATGGGCTTCTCTTACTGTGTTTGTCTTTGTAAATTGTCTACTACAAAGGACCCCTGATAAAATTTGTAGCTTAGAAACTGTTGTCATGCAAATAATAATTACGACTATGTATCTGAGAGAAGTAGTTATCCATGTTAGCATGAAGTGAGGCAGAAGGGAAGGCAAGGCAGCTTCATAGGCTACAGCCTACTTCATCAGCCTATGATAACTCACGTATCTCTGAACAAGTTAGTCCATAAGGTGCCACCCTGCCCTGCCTTCCTCCTAACTATATATCTGATTGACTCCAGATGGATTTGAACTAATGTCCAGAAGCCTTCCCAGACCCAGAGGGGGAAGTCTGCATCCCATAAAACTATTCCTGAGCCAGGCTCACCACTCTCTAAAGATAAATGGTTAATCCTACAGCACCAGCTTATGCAATGTGCTGCACAGACAGACAAGAAGTCAGAGTCCCTGCACCAAAGTGTTTGGCATTTCTCTCCCACTTGAAGATATAGAAAAATTACCAAATGATTACATTTTAACAGTACAAACTGCAGAGCAAGTACTGCTTCAATGAAAAAAGATGCTCACTTCAGAATTTCTTTCCCCATTGTTTATGTTCAGTCTGACACCTATCATCTACGCTCAATTGACATGGACGGAGAAAGGATCCTCAATAAATCTGAAAAACAGCAGCCACAACCTTTTATGTGCCTATGTATGGCTGTACAGCCAGCAAGCAGATACTTGTTTGTATGCACATATTTTTGTAGGCCAAGCTCAGTGGCCCATTAAAAGTAACCCAGCCCAGAGGCTTATGAGATGAAACAGCATGAAGGAGGATATGAAAACAGATGAAACTGAACCCAAGGAAAATCAAACTGATGCTTCTCATGTCAGGTACTAGATATCAAAGGAGAATGGGGTTTTGTTTGTTTGTTTTTAATAAATATATTTCACGGTCCAGGTCAAACCATCCAGATCAGTTCCAAATCATATCAATTAAGCAGAACTCGATCATTCCAAAAACCATATCAATTAAGCAGGCAGAACTCATTCTAAACACTGTGTATGGTGCTACAACCGGTGAGCATCCTCTGTCCCAGGCTCTCACCCTGGGACTTCAGATATTCCCAAATCCATTGGTAGGCATCCTATGTGTAGGCCCAAGCCCAGAGGTCTTGGGATTTGGGTGGCCCCACTTGATCTTAGCCCACAAGAGATATCAAAGGAGAATGTGCCCAGGCTTGTCGCAGCATTTCCTTCTTTTTAATAAGGGGAAAGTTCATCAGAGGGCCACTGGGTTTAATTTAGTGCAGGCCCCTTACCCGTCCCCACACCCATCCCCCCTTCCCAGCTCTTCCAGACAATAGTGATCTGATAAAAAATAGGCCCATGACTTTTAGAGTGCAAAGTAAGATTAGATTACAGTGAAGAGCAATATTGCGGGTTAATGAACAGGCATCCCTGAGCTAGTAAAGAATGGAAAAGTGTGATTGTTAGGACATACATATGGGATTCTGGAGACATCCGGCTTTGGGCTGTGGTGTCTGTCTGCTGGCAAACACAAGGAAGTCACGAGACTGATGACATTAAAGCTGCAATGAAAGGATCCTCAGCATATTGCTGAAGTTCAGTGGCTAAGAATGACTTAATGTGTTTCAAGTGTCTACATAAGTGCTAATTTACATGACCAACACAGCACAGAGGTTTAAGGGCACTTAAGCTTAGTCTAGATTCTGAGGCTGCTGCCACTTTAATTGCATCAGCAGCTAAAGGCTTCAGGGCTTGCTCTGGTGTAGACACAGCTCTCTGCCCAAAGAATGGGATTTCTGACTCCAGTTAAACTTACTCCCCCGCACCACAGCAGCAGCTTTGCTGGCAGAAGCCTTCATGAAATATGCTTATCCTAAGGATTTTGCCAGCAGAGCCATGTCAGCCAGGGGGGTGAACTCTTTATGCTTCTGCTATGTCACGTAGACAAGGCTTTGGGACGTGTCAACACAGATGGAGTACCTTGCACCATGCTCCAGGAGTCTTCTCGTCCCTGATGCTAGGAGGGGCATGGATTCCATTTGATCCAAAAAGAAGAAACGCACATATTCCTTCAGAATGAATTAAGTTGAGGATTCATTTTAATGAAATGTTAACTGGCTCTGTGCATGCTGTGCTACTATGAACAATGATGCTTACTGTAGTGCCAAGGACCCCATTGTGTTAGCGCTGCATAATTACAGAAAAAGGACGGTCCAAATTGGATGTAAAGAAATTCAAATTGGATGTGCCTTAGTAGGATTGGGCCTAGTTTGTACCTGGAAAAGGAGATAGAGGTGAGTTCATGGGTGTGGGTGGGTGAGGGGTGGCAGAGGGATGTGGTGGGGTTTAGGGAGTGGCAGGGGGGATGTCCTCGGGGCTGCGGGGGATATGGACCCAGCCCAGCCCCTTATGGCTTGCTAGTCTGGCTTTGCACCGGAGTGGGTTGCAGGGCTCCAGGAGGCACGCACAGGACCTGTGCCTGCATGCACAAAGTTGCACGCACAAAGCTGGGTGGCAGGAGCAGCCCCAGGGCTGGCAGGATCTGTCTGGGAGCAGCGTGCAGTCCCAGCCCAGCTGGGCGGCAGAGGGGCCCCGAGAGCAGCAGGACCCGGCTGGGCCCGGCACATAGTCCCCACGTGCCACACTGGGTCCTGCCGCCATGGCCTAGCCTGGCTGGGCAGCAGAAAGGCCCCAGGACCCAGCTGGGCCCAGCACGCAGTCCCCATGTGCCGTGCCTGGTCCTGCCACCAAGACCTAGCCTGGATGGGTGGCAGAAAGTCCCCAGGGCCAGCAGGACCTGGCTGGGCCTGCCATGCAGTCCCTGCGTGCCATGCCTGGTCCTGCCACCAAGACCTAGCCTGGATGGGTGACAGAAAGTCCCCAGGGCCAGCAGGACCTGGCTGGGCCTGCCATGCAGTCCCTGCATGCCGCACCAGGTCCTGCCACCATGGCTCAGAGCACCCCACTCCCGCTGCTGCTGCTAAAGGTAAATTATGGGCTGGGGGGGGCGGGGGGGCAGGGGCCCTCCAGGATGCCTGGGAGGCGGGGGCGGGGGACTGTGGCT
>NW_005842451.1:707098-717811 GCF_000455745.1 Alligator sinensis
GGGGGGGGGGCGCGGCAACCTGTAGGGTCCAGGGGACCCACCCCTCCTGAGAAACCCCCCACAAGGTCCCCCACACCCAGTCCCCCCAGCAATCACCCCACACCTACCCACACACCTCCACACACACCCATCTGCCTTCCCTCACACCCCTTCCCATCCCCTTCCTGCAAACACCACATCCCCCCACCACACACCCATCATGTGCGAAGAAAACCAAAAGTACACATCAACACGTATAGGTATTTAGAATTTAATTTATCATGATGATAGAGACACTGGTAGGCTTCCACATTGCTTTAACATTGTAAATATACCAATAAAGCATTGCCCAACTGATTGTTCTCTCTCTCTCTCTCTCTCTCTCGGGGGGGGGTGTGTGTGTGTGTGTGTGTGTGTGTGTAGAATGGTCTTTTATTTTAATTGTGGAAAAACATGGATTTTGGGGTATTTTTAAAAATGGTACCCCGGGTACCAATTGGCTGGGCCCCTGAAGGTCCTGAGAGCAAGTAGCCCTGAGCTGCTTGCCAGGGCAGCTTTTTGCATGGATGGGGCCAGGACAGGGCAGCTTTTTATACCGCTGGGGACAGCACAGGTACTGGCCCCAGGCTCTAGCTCCCCCTGGCTGCAGTTACGAGAGAAGCCAGGCAGGGTTATTTTGCCCCAAATGGCACAATTTGCTCCACAACAAAGTGCATGTCCAAGCACGTGAGCTGAGGCAAAAAGCCCGGGCTCAAATTTGCACCACTTCTATTTGAGCTGCTGCAAGCGCATGTGCTTGCATGTGTGGACGCACCCTGTGGGTCCTCTGATGTCCTTGTTACAGAAAGAACAACTCAGTTTGAATGACAAAAACTCATCTAGATGTATTGCCTGCAGAGCACCTAAACACTAACATGCATGGCCAGGCCATGTACGGTGTTGGCCAAGATTACTTGCAATAAAAGCTGCAGGCATGATTCATGGATGCACCTTCCAAGCCTCATACAGACATCAAGTGTTCCCAGATCCAATTTTATCCACTAATCAAAACAACTTCATGTTTACAGTATGCACATCCTAGTTTTCACCAAATACTAAAACAGCTTTTGATTTGATACTACACACAGTATTTAAGATATAGGTGCACTGTGGATTTATATAACGGTATGATGTGATTTTCAAGTCTCTTCGTAATGGTACCCAACACTTCATTGGCTTTTTTGGTCACTGTTGCACGTTGAGCTGGTGTTTTGAGAGAACTAACTACAAAGTCTCTTTCCTAGTTCAGAACCCAGCACTGCAAATATGATTCAGGATTTTTTCCCCATGTGCATAACCTTAAACTTGTCCACACTGAAGTTCGCCCCTCAAGAGATTTCATGGCACCCATCAAAAGATCTCATGCCACCCCAGCTGAGCATCACTGTATTAAAGAACTGTGCCAGTGCAACCATATTGATTTATATTTTAGGGGCTATGCTGTAATTAGTACAAATTTCCTCACCCACGGCATATTGTTTTCTGCTCTGTAAAAACCTTGAGAGTTCCACTTCAATGGAAGACAGATCCATGGAAGATTATTGTTCTTTGGTAATGAATGTTATGGGACATTGGGGTTTTGCAGACTTGGAAACTGTATGCTGATGTCAAAAATCAATGTTTTGTGAGTCACCTAATCATGTCTGAACCCAAAGTTTTATAAGCCAATTCTCAGAAAGGAGCAAAAGTTCAAATTCTTGAAAATTGGTGGTTATGGGAACCCTTGATTGGTCCTTAAATGCAGTGGGCCTGATCCATGTTCATACTATACACTGTTTTGACAATTACAAAATTACATGATATGACTTGAAAAGAAAACATTCAAGCTCAGTTTACGATCTCATGAAGACTTCTCATTATGGTCCAGAACCCCGTTGTGCTAGGTGCTCTGCAAACTAGGAAATGCTGTCTTCTTGTTTTCTAAGAGCTTGTGGTCTAAACATCAGACCAGAGAACAAGGGATACAGATGGATGGGGAAGCACAAGGAAACAATGAGATAATATTGGCTAAGAGTGGTCCTGGCACACAGACTTCTTAAACAAAGTGATGGGGAGCAACTTTAATGTAAATGAGAACCAGACAAAGGCCCAGTAAGTCTGATATTGCTGTCACTGAAGTAAAATCATTCAGTGTAGTGGTGCTAAGGGGTTGCAGGAAGCAAGGGGTAATATCGAGGGATAATATCTATGTTTATTTTTAAGCATTTATTTTGATTTGTATAGATTTACATTTTTAGGATTGCACGCAGTTATGGATGTGGGGGGCAGACAACGTATTGATAACAGTATACTATTATTATAGTGCAGTTTAACTGCCCACCACGACAAGCATAGCTACTGTAGGACTACTGCCAGCTGAGCAGCAAAGCTGCCATCAGTCCCAGCTCTGCTCATCCGTAGCTCCCTGGTTCGCTATGTCACTTCCTCTTCTTTGTTCCCAGTCCCCTAGGGATTCTGGGGATTGAAATCCAAACCACGCTCCTACTGTGGAGTTAGTTTACTCCATCCTAATAGCACCATATGTATAGATGGGGATGTTTTACTGCAGAGGTAACTAGTTAACTCTGCAATAAACCTCTCATGCAGACATGCCCAGTGTCTCCAATCACAACACTTATCTCTAAGTCATAATTTATTCCTCAAGCATCTTTTATTCCATTTGTGACTTGCTGGAAATGTCTATGCTAAACTCACTTTGTGCTCACTCAACATGTGGTTAAAAATTAGTTAGTAATTAGGGAATGTAAACTGTGCTGTCCATGATAGAGGCCTCAGCTGATATCTGGTTCTTTTTTGCTAGCCACCTCAGCACACTTGGCTTCTGTTGCTCTGTAGACAAGATCTCTTAGGCAAGATCTCTTAGGAGCAGGTTGGACAATTTGGCTGCAGTGGTTTAGTCATGAATGATTCTGCTTTGAGCAGGGGTCTAGACTAGATGACCTTCTGAGGTCCCTTCAAGCTCTGCTTTCCCATGATCCTATCCAAAACTCCAATGTGAACAAGAGGAGTGTCAATCAAAACTATTTACCCATCTATATAACTAAGAACTGAAAGGGAAAGGGGAAGTATGCAGGGATCTGCCTAGGAGAGACTTTATCTTTTCAACACAGTGTCAGAGGATGAAAAGTAATTAGAGATTGAAGTTTATGATAAACAGGCAAGCAATTAGAGAGAGTTTTTAGGAAAGAATGTTACCTTTTTCTCCAAGCCTTCAAATCTGATGGAAAAATGGAATGTTAGGTTTGACAAGATTTCAGGAAGATCGCAAGACATTGACAGGCTTTTGACATACTTAAAAATGCATCATTTGTATAAATTCAATTCACAAGGCAGCTTGGAGCAGCAAGCAAAGAAATAAAAGATAAAAATAAAAAGGGGAGAAAAAAAGAAAAGCCTAGCACACATTTTCAAAACCTAGGGGGAAAAAACCAATCATTAATATCTAGTACTTTCAAAATGGCTTTTAAATGCATACAGAGGTTAATTGCTACTTGGCTTAGAGGTCACACTATGCGATTCAACATGAATATCCATCATGTGTGTTACCTACCCTACAGGTAATTCATTTTTAATGCCATACAGGATTTGAGCTGAAAAGGCAAGCAAAAATAATAGAGTAAGAACAGTTCTGTTGAACAGTTTTTATGATTGTACATTTCCCTTGGTTTTGATGTCTCCAGAACAAAGAGTGTGCTGCTTTTAGTACCAGAATGGAAGCTTTTGTCTTTACATTCTGGAGGCAGCTATAAATAGCAAGAAGAACCAAGGGCTGCTGTTTGAATGATAGCTTGTCTAGTTCACATCAATCTTCCTGATCAGTAAAGTGCGATCACAGCTCATGAATGCCATGTAGGCCCCTCTCAACTTGTCATGTACAAATAGGTTCTGTGTTTCCATTGCAGCAGGGGGGTTCCCCTGCCTTGAATAGGGGGCCAGACTTGATAACCTCATGAGGTCCCTTCCAGCCCTACTTTCCTATGTGTGTTCTGTTTCTTTGAGAATTCATTATATAAAGGTGGTGGAGGCAGTCCGTCGGACTAGGGACACAGGTTACACACAAACTGGTATAAGAGATCGGAAACCTGTTCAAATATGTAACACAACAGAAGTTCAGTGCGCATAAACTGCTTTCAAAATAGATAAAACTACTTTAAGATAAACCTGGATAGATATAGTATCAGACTTAACTTATAAACCTGGATATAGTATCAGATCCCAGATCCCCTCCAGATTCAAGTTAATTCAGTCCCCCAGCATCCCAGGATGCTTTACAGCTCCCCTCCAAGCCACGCCCCCCCATCACAGGGTGGGTGGGCTAGCCTTGCCCCAAGCTGTCTTCTCCAGCCGAGCAGGGAGGTATGCTGTAGCATCCCAGCTTCTGGCCTGGCCACTGGGGCCATGTGGGTGCATTTCCAGAATTAAAAGTGAATGTTTGTTCACTCACTTACCAGATCAATCTACACAATAGACTAGCCTGTGAAGATTGAACTGATTCAGCCTTAGGATTTTTGACTGTCTGTACTTAGCCTTGTGGTTGAACCCTGTGTGTGCAAATATGTGTCAGGGCTAAGAAAAGTAGTTCAGATAAAATGGAAATTAGTTAAAACTTGCAGTCTACCCTTCAAGCTAACCTCCAGATTACATAATTAGCCTCTGCCCTTCATGCTTCTTGTTCTCAGTTGGGTCTGTAAAGTAATGTTCAAAAAGCTTTATTCATGCACAGTCTATTTCCTTCTCTCCTGTCTCTTCCCCTTCCCCTCTCAAAAACAGGAAACAAAGCAACTGTGCTCTGTGTATTTCTTTTTGAAAATGCTGATTTATCTTTTTTTTTCTATCTAGCCCAGTTGCAGAACCCCTCATTTTTGCCTCTCAGAGGAAGTGTCTGTAAGTTTTGATATTGCCATAAAGCAGGAAGTTCACCACTGAATTTCTTTTAAAATATATGCACTTAAATTTGCTGCTTTGGCTCCCCATATGGTAAAAATTGGGGTGAGATTTGCAAATAGCTAAGAAGTCATCAATTTAATAAGCACTTTCAAGGAGAATTGCTACAGACTTTAAATGATATATTTACTTGAGAACTGATAAAAATTCCATATTTATTCAACTTCCTTTTTTTATTTTGCCCAGATTAAAAACTGGCAGTTGTTATCTGGATTTCTCCTATGCACAGGAATCCATTTTTACACCTGACCCAAACACTAAATCATTAGCATGTAGGATTCAAAAGAAACTGCAAATTAATTTAACTTCTCTGACTTATTTTCCCAATCCTTTTACAAGTGAAAATAGTAGTCTTTATCCACTGGGATTGTGTGAAGAATTAATTAGTGCAGGTGTGTAAAAAACCTTGAAGATTAAAGTGTGTTCTATATACCAAGCATTATGAGTAAGATCTTGTCTGTGTCAGAGATGCTGCTGTTGTGAAGAATGGCATTTCTTTTAAAGAAAGTAAATTTTGAAGCCTGAGAATGCTGATAATGTCACTTTAATTTTACAGTCTTTACCATCTGTAACTCATTTTCTATTTTTTTTAAATATTCTGTCTGATTAAATACCTGTAGCAATACCAGTGAAATAAGCTTTTAAACTTGAGTTTTCTTAACATTTAACTACATTTAAAAGACACTAAGCTCCAGGCAGTTTCTGAGATAATGGAATTTTCATGTTGTTTTAATTACAGCATCATTTCCTTTTATTTTGGACTCATTAGAGCATTTGCTGAATATTTCAATAGTTTCCTAATCAACACTAAATTTGCATTATTATTTTGTTAGTTCTCAAAACAACCAAAGTAATAGTGTCAAGCAGACATCCCTCTAGCAGGCATATTTTAAATAGTGAAAAGGTACAATAATGCATCATTCATTGAACTGTAGCCCGATCCATACATGTAATCTGGAACCATGTGAGCTTCCTTTACATGATAATTTGGCAGGATGTATAGTCATTAAAAGATAGAATACAGATAAGCCAACAACTAGAATTATATTTGATATTTAACTTATTGGAACATATTCTGCCATACATAATCTGTTAAAAAGCATTGGGTTCTGCTAAATACCTTGTGATGGGTATTAAGGAAGATCATCCATCAGCAAGACTATTACTCTACACTAGCACTGCTTATATATATGGGAGGAAGCAGGAGGCCAGGGATCTGAGGCTGTGCAGGGGTAGAAGCCATGTGGAAGGGGGAAGATAGGGGTATGGGGAAAAGGGGAGCAGGGAGCTGAGGCTGTGGGGAGCAAGCACAAGCACGGTGTAAATGGGATGGGACAGGTAGTAGGGGGCAAGCTTCCTGCCTGCCCCCTTACCGCTTCCCCCACCATCCCTCACCGCCTGCCCCATTACTGTTCCCCTCATCACCTCTCCCCACACCACCTGCAGTAGTGGGGGGATGAGTTTAAGATGATACTCCAATCATTAGATTCCGTATATGGAAAACTATAATACATTTAAAAATTTTCCATGTAATAGGGGGTCATCTTAAATTGAAGGTCATCTTTTATTTGGTAAATATGGTATGGATTATATTTAATACTCCTTACTTGGTCTGGCAGAGCTGGACAAACATATCTGAGTAAACTTTTATGTTCCCATTCCAAACTTGGCATTTTGTTGAAACTTGTGTTTGGAGGAAAAGTACTGGTTTTCCTAGAAAAAAGTCTTTGGGTCCAGGCTTGGGGTCCTGTCTTCTTGGTTTTGCTTTTATTGTGCATTACAGCAAAAACAAATTTGAAAACTCAATCTTTCTGTGAAGCAGAATTGATCTTTACAGCCAGTCCTGAGCTCCAGTCATGAACACGAATTCATTTGTGCCCACTGCTGTACACAAAATTAAAATGAGAGGCCTTCCTTCAGGAACTTTCAGTGTAACATCTGTCATAGTCTCAATGTTATTGAGATTGCCTAATATTGTCAGGGTAGACAAAGCCTAGTAGTGAAGCTTTCCTATGCCGCTCTAATAATGTACCTCAACCAAAGGGATTACGTCCATGGCACATATGCCAATACATGTCACCACCCTACTACTACCACCACCAACCCCGTCATACTGTCCCACCATTGCTAGCACTAATTGAATTATCTCAGTTAATAACATTAGGACCACCTAGCCTATGTATAAACTGACTAAAAACATGGTTTTTTTACCATGAAATACAGCCTTTATATGCTGGACTTATGAAGCAGTGTAATCAACACACTGTTTTTAAGAAAAACTGCACAGCAAAGGAAAGACAACAACAACATTGTGAATGCTCTCAATGAAATTTCAATTTTGGAGCCTTCACAGGATCATATAAATATTATTAATAAAATAAACCCTTTGACAGACATTTTAGTTTTAAAATTGAAATGATCCTAGTCCACACACATCATCTTTATGCCCTTTGCCAGATAGCATGCTCCTTAACTTTTTGGCATCGTGACCATCATAAGGTACTCTCTACATGGCAAGGAAGCCAGGCGAGCCTGTTCATTTGCTACTATGGAAAAGTTTGCTAAAGTGATATATTTGTAGATTCATAGAATATATCACTTTAGCAAGCTATTACATTTTTTTTCCATAGTAGTAGATGAACAGGCTCATCTGACTCATATATGCCTCATATAGGACTCATATATGCTCATATATGCCAAACCAAGGCCAATTCTCATCAAATCCAAAGTTGTTCTTGTTCAAGACTGTCCTCACTGTCAAACACAGGTATATGGTTTTATTTAAGTCATGTAGCTCTCTTGAGATTGTTATATCTGTGTACAATCCTAATAGAGCCAATGCTCAGAGAGTCCTCAAGTTGTAGATAAGTAAGGTAAAACCCAGGCTGGGGCTGTAAGACTGTCCTTGAAAAGCTGGGTTGAAGCAAAAAATGTGTCTTGGCTCAGGATTTTATACTAGACTGTTTAAAAAATATATCTGTTTGTAATAAAGACACAGCCTGATGCTGTGATTCCACATTGATTTTAAATAAACCCAATGTGATTTGGTATGTAAACAGGTCCTCTATAAGCTACAGTGGAAACTGAGACACAAAACATACTCCAGAGAAGAGCAAATATACAACCATTGTGGCAAAGGAGAGATGGAGAAAGAGAAATGCTTTCTGCTGCGGTGTCCAAAATGCGTAAAAGTGTATTTCCTCAAATTATGGCTAATTACAGGAGACTCCTCCTCAGAAAATAATGGCATAAAAAAACTTCCTTAGGGGAAAACGGTGTAGTGGGAGAAACAAAAAGAAAAGAGCATTATGCTACACCACCACTTGACTGGAATAATCAAAAACAGCAATGCTCATGGAAATCAAATGCTAAACACAGCAGATTGTTTCTACTTCTGAGATCTAGGGTTTTTTTCTTTTTTGCATTATGACAGTTTTTTTATAGTGTATCATCCCAGTGGAGCCTCACTGAATTAAATTTGTGCCAGTTTCTTTGTCTGTAACAAGAGGGTAATCTAGTTTATCCATTTATATGAACACTTTAGAAGCCTGGTAGTCACTGAATAAATGCAATATATTATTGTATTTCAGCTGCCCTGAACAAGGACATTTACTAGGTGGTGGTTCTAACATTAAGAAGCAACACATTGATGTTGAAACTAATACCTCCCAATGAAGGCAAAGAAAGGAACTAAAGCAGAGAAAAGTTGGCATTGAAATTGTACTGCATTGTTTTAACATAAGGCTTAATACTAAGCTGATTTAGCTGAACTAGCACAACAAGTCTTCATGAATACTCCAGTTCATTGAAACCGGGTTTATATTAAGTCACAGAGAAATCAATTTAAGCTAAACTGCTATAACCCAAAATTAGCATGCAACACTATGGTTTGCACTGGTTAACAATATCAATTGAAACCGTGTTCATTGTTAATCTAGTGCATTTGTTTCCAGGCCAAATTGTCCCCCTTTGAATTTCTGCAGTCCTACTTAACTTATTTGTAGTGACTAACTATTCTATTTCAAAACCTATTCATTCATTAATATGTAAGGTGTCTGGCTTTTTCTGGTTATAGAGATAACCTTCAGAATGTTAAACTATGCACATTTTGAATCTGCAGACACAGTGAAACAACAGCCCCTAAGAGCAGCATGAATACAGTCTTTCCATCAGGTTGCATTTAAATGCTTATACTTAAGCATTTCACTTTTGATCCTCTTATCAGGAACATTCACCTAATGTGCTAATCCATTGTTACTGGATATACCTATCATGTGCTGACTGTCTTCATCTGATAGATACTTGTACATCATTTCGGCTTTTGATTTTTACCCTTCACGTGTGCTGTTTGGGTGGTGTTTTGAACATTTAAAAAGACATTAGCTACTGTCCATAAGTAGGTCTGTTTGGTCTATCTAGATTGAAAGTCTTCCAGGCCAGGATCTGTCTGCTCCTCTGCATTTGTACAGCGAGAGAAAGGACGAAGACCACAACTAAGATACCGTGCCAAGCTGAGCCATAAGACACCAGGCTAGATAGACCTGTAGTTTGCCCCAGTGAAGTGTTTATGATCTACTTTCTTGCGCTCTTAACATGAGACGCCTTTTTCAGCAGGTCCTTAGGCGCTATTGCAATAACTGTGATTAGCAATGAATGGAAAATGGTGGAAGCACCAGTGCAGGCGAGCACCAGTAGATGCCACGTAACTGCTGTATCTTCTGACTAGAATATTTTTTTAAACATTTGAACACGAGAAATGAATGCCGCCTCGCAGACTCTTCGAAACCTATCCATACTTCTATGGCTGGGCCGGCGAGGTGGGATAAGAGTTTTATCAGCTGATGAGCCTGGGGGAGCTCTAGGCTTCCCTTGGATGCTAGCCCAGGGGCTGGTGGGGAACGTGGGGCCAGGAGACATCTTATGCCTCCTCTTGCCTGCTGCCAGGACGGGCTCTGCCACTGGGGCTCAGGCATGGACAACGGCCCCCGGCCCAGCAGCAGGGAGCTCCCAGCCCCGCTTCCTGACTGCGGTCACAGGGCTGGTGCTGGCAGATCCTTATCCCCCAGTGCCAGCTCCCAGGTCACTGGGCGTTGCTGGGAGAGGGCTCTGGTGCTGCAGCGCCCGGAGATACCAACCTCCTAGCCCCGATGTCCCCTTGCGACCACAGAGCAGGGCCTGGGAGCTTCCTGTTGCTGGGGCAGGGGGACATGGGCTCCAGTGGCGTCTGAGAGCAGGGAGCAACCTTTCCAGACCCTGCTGCCCGGAGCACATTTGCTCCCCGTTGGCCGTGTACACGTGCTCTACCGTGCAGCACGTGACAGAGAGCAACTCTGCTCCTTGTAATTCTAGGTAGCAAAACTACTCGTGACAAGATCACACGACGGCGCAGCGTCCGCCCGTGTAGACGGCGACTCTCACTGCGCAGTCCTTGGCTCTCAACCGGAGTGCCGACGCGCCCGCCGGGAACCAGGCGCAGCACGCAGCTGGCAGGCAGGGAGGGAAAGGGACCCAAAGGACGTTGTTCACACAGCCGGTCCTTCAGGGGTGCAAGCCCCTGCCCCCAGGGGTGCAAATCCCTGTCCCCAGGGGTGGGGGCAGCTGAGCGCGGCCGCATGCAAGAGGGGAGCGGACACAACGCGGGAGGAAAGGGGCTGGGAGTCGCATCCCAGACCCGGGAGCTGCGCGGGGACAGGGGCAGGAGCCTGGGCAGCGCGGACCCCGCTCCGCCCCAGCCCAGCTCAGGGCGGCTTT